>NC_135713.1:100352843-100424151 GCF_964656455.1 Halichoerus grypus
AGAGAGAGATACAGGTGGGGGCAGAGGGGGAGGGAGAGAGAGAATCTTAAGCAGGTACCATGCCCAACACCGAGCCTGTCGTGGGGCTCGATCTCACAGCCCTGAGATCGTGACCCTGAGATTATGACCTGAGCCGAAATCAAGAGTTGTACCGACTGAGCCACCCAGGTGCCCCAAACTCCACTGTTTGTAGAAGAGGGAAAAGAACGGGGCAAGGAGGAGAGGAGCCAGTAAGAAGGAGGGAAGCAGCAAGGCAATGATGGTGGGCCAGAGGACATTTAAAAGAACTCTGATCCCTGTGTGTGTATTGCTATGATGGTCTCCATTTTCCATGATCTGCCTTTCCCTGTTCCTCTCCTAATCTTTGATAAAGTCTGCTAAACTCACTGGTGTTTCATGGCAGTTAAGCTGTGTGTGTGTTACACAAGTGGAAGGGGGTAGTGCTGGATTTTATGTCTAGATCAGTGAGATGACACAGGTGCCCAGGAAACAGAGACCATGAACATGGAAGCCTTTAGGAATTTGCAGAAAACTGGTGAGGACTACGGATTTTCACAGGTTTTGGTTATTCTTTCCAAGCTGATCTAGATTTCAAGGGGGCAGGTTTTAACTGATATCTGAGCATTGGTAGACAGTATTTATTGAAGTTTCACTCTGCACCAGATGCCAATATATGAGTATTGTGTGCATTGTCTCCTATTCACTCAACAAATACCTATTGAGGGACCAGTTTATTTTTATTTTTTATTTTTTTATAAAGTTTTTTTTTTTAAGGTTTTATTTATTTATTTGACAGAATGAGAGAGCAGGAGAGCACAAGCAGTGGGAGTGGCAGAGGGAGAGGGAGAAGCAGACTCCCTACTGAGCAGGGAGCCTGATGTGGGGCTCAATCCCAGGACCCTGGGATCATGACCTGAGCCGAAGGCAGTCGCTCAACCAACTGAGCCACCCAGGCGCCCCTGAGGGACCAGTTTAATCCTTACAAGTCAGTTAAGTACTGACTTAATACTTAAATAAATAGCCCCATTTTATAGATGAAGAAACTGAGCTTGAGATAAGTTATGTAGCTGGCCTAAGGTTATTCAGCTAATATATATATGTATATATATATATACATATATATATGTTAAAGCTAGATCTTGAGATAAGGTGTATCTTATTACAAAGTCTGTGTTTTTAATTTATGATAGCTTGCGTCTCACTGTTCTGTACTGTCTTATGCCAGAAGGATCGACTAATGAAGATTGATGTTTAAGTTCCTGACACATTGTAGGTGATTTAAGTCATTCCCTAGAAGCAGAGCTTGTGAGGGATTTTTGTTTAAGAGGTTTACTGTGGGAGTATTCTAAGGAGAAGGATGTGAGAGTAGAAAGAACAGGGCAAGATGTCATGTTGAATTTTATGTGTCAACTTGAGTAGGCCACGGGGTGACCAGATATTTGGTTAAACATTATTTTGCGTGTGTCTGTGAGGGTGCTTCTGGATGAGATTAACATCTGAATTGGTAACTGAGTAAAGCAGATTGCCTTCCTCAATGAAGTTGAGCCTCATCAGATCTGTTGAAGCCCTGGATAGAGCAAAAAGGTGGAAGAAGGGTGAATTTGCTCTCTCTGCCTGTCTTTGAGCTGGGACATTGGTCTTTTTCTGCCTTCAGACTCAGACTTGGAATGGACTGAGACCATTGGTCTCCTGGGTCTCCAGCTTACTAACTGCACATCTTGGGACTTCTTAGCCTCCATAATTGCATAAGCCAATTCCTTATTATATGAAAGTCTCTCCCTTTCTCTTGCAGTTCTGTTTCCCTGGAGAACCCTGACTAATACAGCAGGGAAAAAAGCTAAGTCAGGATGTGGTCTCAGTGGATATCAGCTTTTGCCTGATCCCTATGGGATCATAAATTATATCACAGAATAGGTTCCACTTGGAGGCCAGGGGCCGGCCTTAGTATTCCCGAGTTAGTCATTTCATGAGGTCCTCTCTGAGGGTGGAGTAAGGGTTGTGGGGTAGCTTCCTGGACATGGGGCCAGATGTGAGTTATCTGCTGATACTCCCTGCAGCCCAGGGATGGGAATACAAGCTGGTAAAGATCTGAATGTGCATCAATAGCATCCACTGCATTAGGCAGTTAATAACTAGTAGCCATTACTATTTCTCATGATTTAATTTATTTTCCCATCCAATAATATGCTAACTGTAAAGGAAATAAACTAGAATACAGAAAAAAGTGTCAACAGTCTTGCATACAAACATCGTTTTTCTCCAATCCACATCTATTTTTTTTTTTTTAAAGATTTTATTTATTTACTTGAGAGAGAGAGCACACAAGTAGGGGGGTGAGGCAGAGGGAGAGGGAGAAGCAGACTCCCTGCTGAGCAGGGAGCCCAATGCAGGGCCCAATCCCAGGACTCTGAGATCATGACCCGACCTGAAGGCAGATGCTTAACCAACTGGGCCACCCAGGCACCCCAATCCACATTTATTTTTTAACCTAGATATAATAATAATACAAAGTTTTAAAATTATTAAAAATATGATACCACTCATAGTGAAAAGTTCTAACAATATAGAAGGATATAGAGTAGACATTAGTCTTCCTTAACCATTTTATGTTAAGTTTGCTCCCCAGATGTAATCTCTGTTAGCACTGAGTGTGTATCCTTACAGACCTTCTGTGTATTTACATATACACTTGCACACACATGTGTAGACACATACCCCAGCTGGATTTAATGGGATCTTATTTCACACACTGACTTGGGTCTTTCATTTTCCACCTAACAATATAGATGGAGACAATATCTTGGAGACCTTCTGAAGTCAGCACATAGACATTCTTTTCAGTGGGGCTGCCTCATTTTGCTAGCAGGTATGTGTTAAAGTGTGTTTGTTCCCCTGTTGACATTTAGGTTTCCCATTTTTTCCTTCATAAAGAATAAACTAGAGGGCGCCTGGGTGGCTCAGTTGGTTAAGCGACTGCCTTCGGCTCAGGTCATGATCCTGGAGTCCCTGGATCGAGTCCCACATCGGGCTCCCTGCTCGGCAGTAAGTCTGTCTCTCCCTCTGACCCTCCTCCCTCTCATGTGCCCTTTCTCATTCTCTCTCTCTCAAATAAATAAATAAAATCTTAAAAAAAAAAAGAATAAACTAGATAAAAATTGTTTTCTGCTTTTTTCGCGCAACTCTATGTTGCTATAGAGTCATCATTATTTTACAATTGTGCCATGATGGTTTGTCAAGTTGATGCGTCATCATTTATTTGTCTTCCTATGGCTGGTTACACAGGCAACAAATGCTCGTATATTATTATTAATATATTATTACTTATATAGAGAATTTTAAATTTCTACTACACATAAAAATTTCCCCCTTATTTTGAATTAATTCCTTATTCACAGGAGGAGAATTAGTAGATTAAGTCTACAGAACTTGGCCTCCATTGTGTTATGCTAAGCAAAGCACTGGACAGCCTCTGCAAGAAAGAACTGTTATGGAGATGCATACATTGCACGGCATGATCGCGTTGATAATTAGCACAGGTAACCCTACTGTGAGGGGCAATGCATGCTCAGGAAGTAAGTCCTAAAGTCAATGAATGAGAGGTAGAATCCCCTCTCAAGGCCTGTGCTGAATGTTGTAAAGCTACATTCTCATTACGAGGTGCATGCTTTTGGCATTTGCTGTTCCCATGTGCATGTTCTTGTCGTGGAAACCAAGAAGCAAATAGGTAAAGATGGGGAGATTTGAAGTATTGGCATTTTTCAGGCAGAATCAATTCAGGGGTGTAGCAACAGTCTACACTAATGAAAATTAGTAACTGTATAAAAAACAGAGCAATTTACACAAACACCCATAGAATAACTGGTAGTTGCATGCATTCAGGAATATTATTATTGCTATTATTATCATTGGTATTATTATAGGTACAGTCACTCTAATTAGTATTAATATTCCTGCAGCTGAAATTTGAGTGCTCTCTCTGGGCCAGACACTGTTCTGAGTATTTTACTTAGCACTTACTAGCACTTACTAGCACATGATTAATTCCCACAGCAATTCTTTGAGATTCCTTGAGAATCCTTTCAGATTCCCATTTTAGAGATGTGGACAGTGAAGCACAAGGAGGTGAGGTAACATGCTCAGATCTTCAGTGTGTAGGTGGTGGATCTAGGATGTGCCCAGAGCTGGTCTGATCTCTTGGCCGCGATGCTCTCCTGCCTTTTCATAAAGGATCATCTAATACCAACTTACATGTTTGATTTTCAACAAAGTAGTCAGTGTTCAAGGGAACAAATATTAGATAAGATTAAATTAAACCCAGTATTTTAGCTGAGATTCTGTACAAAGAAAGAGTTAGTAGTTGAACTGTTTTGTAGACAATCTGTGCAGGACTCTGAGGCTGTCAAATTTGAGGAGAAATGGTCACAGAAGAAAATTAAGATGTTTTAAACTTACTTTGGGTTCCAAAGGAAGCCATAAAATTATGGATGTGGGTGCATGTTCCTCAGAACAGATGAGTTAGATAAAGAGAGACTTCTGATAAAGAGACTTAAAAGCTATAAATATCCATTCTGCCTTTCACACACCTTGTGTGGGAGGGAGATTTCTGAGAGAGCAATGTCTCTCTTCACCACTTCATTCTAGACGGCTGCCCTGTATGGAAATGAGCAGGAAATGGGGGCTTGTTAGAGCAGGAAAAACTGCTGGGGGACGTGAGAGAAGGTGGGAAATAGGGGAAAATGCCTATTAAAAATAGGATTAATACTCAATGGATCTACAGTTATAGAAGGATTATTTTCTAGGAGTTATTTGAATCTGGAAAAGGGGAAGACAATGCTGTACTTTTGAGAGATTCCAAAGAGCAAGAAATTAATTTTTTTAAATATTTATTTATTTTTTGTGGGAGAGAGAGAGAGAGATTGATCAAGCACAGGGGAGGGGCAGGGGGAGAGGGAAAGAAGGTCTCAAGCAGACTCCACGCTGAGCGTGGAGCCCGACGTGGGGCTCGATCTCACAACCCTGAAGTCATGACCTGAGCTGAAACCAAGAGCTGGACACTTAACTGACTAAGCCACCCAGGTATCCCAATAAATTAATTTTTTAAAAGTATCAGCTCTCTAGCTACTGGGTCAGAGGTATTTATGCTGTCATATCTTGTATAGGCTTGGGATGTCATCCAAAAGCATCCAGATTTATCTTATTAGAACCTCTTCTGCATTTGCAGTTTCTAGGTGCCCAAAGGAAGATTTATTTCTGACAAATGAGTGATAATATCTGAAGTCATTAGTAATGATAGCCTAATACCCTGAAATGCTTCTTGGAAGGTAGAAATTTAATTAGAAGCTCTCCTTCCTGTACTTAGGGTCTGAATTGGGCTGGTGGGCTGCCAGCTCACGTACCTTGCCTCTTCCTATAATTATAACAACACTCCAGTTTCAACATACCTAAACTATAACTGCCCCTGTCCCCTGAAAGTTTGCTGCAAGAGAAAATCCACCTACCTTTTTGGTTATACGTGGTTCCACTATCAGCCACCAGAACCACCACGGGCAAGTGTATTTGCCTTATGTCAGGTCCTCTGCCAAATGCCTTCTGAGAATCATCTCATTTAATCTCCCCTTGCTCATGAATGATGGAGCAGCCAAAGCCAAAAGCCCCCACCAGCACAGAGTGAGTTCTGTTCCTTGTGTTGGCATTCACGGACTTGAGGGGAGCTAGCTCAGTGAGCTGTCAGAAAGAACAACTTTTGTCCTTGAATGTTTCCTTCCCTTCCACTGTGCATCTTTTTGGTATTTCCTAGGATTATTGTTAAGCGTTCTAGCTGTTTACTAAGCATTCACATTATTTTTTTCAAAGAATGGGGTTTCAGGCATCACAATTCCTATAAACACGTTTCCTTGAAGGGCTTACAACTCTCTCTGGGCATTTAGGGTGTTAACAAAAATGATTCTGGATATTCTCTTCCTGATTTACTCAGACACCACAGCTTTTCAATAAAGGTAACAATCCTTGAATCAAGAATATTGATCAGGGGTTGTCTCTTGTAAGTGGGGTAATCTACTTCAGCATCTTCTTACTTGTGTTCTGCAAGAAACTAGTCTTGTGAGATACTTCACCAAAAAGAAGCTCCATGGGCAAATATATGTTGCAAGTATGAATCTCAGTGCACAAACAGTCGTACAGGGAAATATTGCATTTCCTTATTTCTGTGAATCAGCCTGATTTTAACTCTTATCTGCCATCCCTCCAGATTGATGGGACATACTTGGACATACTTGGAGTTCCTTCCTCTTCTCCCTCCAAGGGGTCATGCCAGGATTCTGTGGTCTTACAGAATGCTTAGGCATTGGTGTGATGTCTATCCACACAGCTTTCTGTGGAGGTGCTCACTATCTGCATAGTCCTTTTACCTGGGCTCCCTGCTACTGCTGTGCTGTGCTTGGGGCACATGGTCTTTGGTGAGGTTGGAAACTCCAGTGAGAGATCTGACTTCGGGAACTGTGAGGGAATAGGGAGCATGTGTCTCTGCTCTTGAGATGACCCCCACCCCCAAACCTCTCTTTCCTCTAACCCTGTTTGATTTGGAAACAAAAATCAAGAAGCTCTGCCATGTCTCTCCCCTGAGGCAAGAAAGAGTAGAACCTTTCTCTTCTAATGGGGGAAGGGAAAAAGGGCAGGATGGGGATAAAATGTGAATTTGTATACCACAAAATAATTTTATCATGTGAGATTGGGAAACACTGCATATCCTGTTCCTTTCTTGGGTTTCACAGTGTATATTAACATATCAAAGGCTCTGAGAAGTCCTGTAATATGAAAATGTGTTTATATTTATTTGAACTAGAGGCTTCGAAATTTATTTGATCGCCGAATCTATTAACATCCCATAGAGCTACTGTTCTGGAAATGCTCTTTAGGAATCTTTAGTAGCTCTGTGTGGACCCATTACTGTCCATGATTAGGAAACTATAGGAACAGGTTCTGGTGTTTTCTCATATAGGGACAACACTCATGTCTGTCTAATGGAGCTCATCTCTTCTGAACCCGCCACTGGACCCACTCCCTAATACCTTTCCAGCGTTCTAGTCCTATGACTTCCAACATTACTACAGTGGTTTTCCTTTCCCTGGGGGCTTCCCATGGACTTGAGTTCACTGTAGTTATTCCATTAGGCATCAAAAACACAGGCAAATGACTGGGCATCATCAGTGCAATGAGCCCAGAGGCACTAGGCACTTGAAGTATTCCTAGAATACACATCCTGTGTGCACATGTGGATGTTTTACCCATGTGGAGAGATTAACCAAATGTGGGTTAATAACCAAGACTAGCAGATGAGCATTAGAATAGCTGCAAGGCCGGCACTGGCCTCAGCACTGCTGGGACACAAGGCCTGCTGAGGCTTTTTCTTGGTTCAGCAAACGGTACTTGTAGGGCTTTTCATTATACCCTGAGCTGAGAAGGGAGGTAAGCCTGGGCCACAAGGTCAAGACAAAAATCACTCTCTTCCTGACTACGTGTTCTAATACATTCTCTTAAAGGGGCTTGTGTGTTTTAGTTACTTTTCTCCCATTTGGGCTCTTTGGTTCTCTGCTGTGGAGGTACTTGGTGACCACTTTGCTTTGTCTGGCTCCCATTCTCTGCTACATTCCATTGCTCTGGAATGATTTCTCAGTTACGATTCCCACCCCCATCAGAGCTCCTACTGCTGTTCTGCCCTTAGCTGGGGAAAGGAAACCAAGATGAGTAAACAAAACCACGGAGATGTGACTGACTGAGGGCCTCCTTTGCATTCCCAGGGTGCTAGTCTTCCTGCTCTAATCAGGAGAATTTCAGGGGAGAAACTTTAGGCAGGAGGCCTTTTTTAAAAAATCATGTTCCTTCCCCCAGTGTGGGCCTGACCTTCAGAAGGGAGTGGTGGGGCACCAGGGTGGCTCAGTTGGTTAAGCATCCAACTCTTAGTTTTGGCTCAGGTCATGCTCTTATGGTCCTGGGATTGAGCTCCACGTCTGAGCCCAGCATTGGGCTCCGCACTTAGAGTGGAGTCTGCTTGAGAGTCTGTCCCTCTCTCGCTGCCCCCCCCCCAAATAAATACATCTTTAAAAAAAAGGGAATGGTAAAAGAAAGTTACTGGCACAGCCCTCAGAAAACCCACTTCTGGTCCCTCCAGTGCTGGAGGGCAGAGTTAATCCTACTTCCTGCTTTTACAGGCTTTTGGTAGGAAGCCTGAGATCTGAACTAATATTGTTGATCTTTTTTCCTTCTAAAATGGAAGAAAACCCCAGTCCCTGAAGGAAGCCAAGTGCAACTGCAAACTTCAGAAGTGTCAGAGCTGGGAATCCCTGGGAGAGTGGGCTCAGCTGTCAGCGTGGGGCTCCTGGGAAACACGAGACAGTGGGAGGCCCTGATAGGGCAAGAGCAGGTTCCCCTGTGCTAGCTGATTGGGGGCTTTTCAGTTGGGTCAACTAACCTCTTCGAACTCCACTTAGCTGACCCCAGAAATCTTGGCTTAACTGCGAACTGCATCAATTACAGTAATTTACATGAATTATTTACCAATTATCCTTAATTACCAGGTTGCATGGTAATGATTATGCATATCATCAAATGTGTGCCAGATCAACTTGGTTGTAAGATTTATTTGATTGCAATACTAATCATTGTGCACATCTGCTTAGTCTTTATGAGTTGCTCACATAGTGTGAACATTTTCTCACACCTGGAGAACAATGGAGATAACATCGAAAGGCACTGATGGGTTGAGGGAAGAAAGAAAGCAATGATGATTAGTATCTGCTCCCAAACCCAATAAACCTAGATGATGAGTTTTGAAGCTAAAGTGAGATGAATTGTGCTTCACAGAATACAAGTTTCTATCCTAGAGGGCAGGAACTTGTCTTATTCATGTTTCTACCCTAGCCTGTAACATGATGGAAATTCAATAAATATGCGTTGAATTGCCCTGAATTTGAAATGGCACTAGGCTCTATTCTATGGCCCAAAATATTAATGGTCATTATTCCAAAGTAATGTACTGGGAATGTTTCTTCCACTATTGTGAAGGTTTGTAAGATCACATACATGGGATTTTATGGAGACATTACAAAATATGACCCATAGAGGGAAATGCAGTAATGGTGTGCCTTGAATTCATGAAGTCTGTGGCCCATATCACCCTATGGAGTTCACAACACATTTCCTGAGAAGAGGAGTTGAGCTCCTCAACTGCTTAAATACACGTGGTAATGACCTAGACCATCCTTAACACAAAAGCCACATGTAGATATTATCAAGGAGCCCATGTTTGCTAAGTTGTTAGATAAATTATCATTATTATGAGAATATCACTTTCACATGGTAATACATTCAAATAGTACAATTCAAACTGAACAATAGTGAATCTGTAATAGTAAAGGTGAATCTTGCCACCACCCCAAGTGTCAGGTCCATTCTCTAAAGGCAAACACTGCCAATAATTTCTTTTGATTCCTTCCAGAAATTTTCTATATATGTATTTGTATGTATGTAATTTTGTTTGAAAATTAGGTAATTAGCATTTAGGTGATGTTTAAGACACACAAAAAAGTATGAAGAATGATGCTACAAACAGGTATGTTTCCACCCTCCAATTTAATAAATAAAGCCAATAAATATAAATGCCCTTGGTATCTATACATCTTTACCCTTACTATCCCTGTCACTTGAGCATTTAAATGCCCCTTCCTGGTTCCATCTTCTTCCAACAGGTAACTGCTCTTCTGAATTTGGTTTCTGTGCTCACTTCTTATAGTTTTATAATACATTTATATATCCTAAGCAATATATAGTAATGCTTTTAAACAATTTGTCTATGAAATCATAGTGTAGGTATTCTTTTTTTAAAAAAGATTTTATTTATTTATTTGAGAGAGAGAGAGACAGAGAGGGGGTAGGGGCAGAGGGAGAGGAAGAGAGCCTCTCAAGCAGACTCCCCGCTGAGTGCAGAGCCCACGAGTGAGTGAGATCATGACCTGAGCTGAAACCAAGAGTCGGATGCTTAACTGACTGAGCCACCCGGGTGCCCGCATAGTGTAGGTATTCTTGTGTGACATGATTTTTCACTATTATAAAAATCATTCATAAGGATATGTATAGTTATAGTTTATTCATTTTCATAGCTGTATGATATCCCATTACATGAACATACACAATGTATACATTAATTCTCTTTTTGATGGATAATTTAGATTGTTTTTAGTTTTTGCTGCCACAAACAATACTATAATGAGAAATCTTGTGTGTGCCTCCTTATGTAAGTGTGTGAGTTTCTGTGAAGTATATACCTAGTAATGAAATTGCTCAGTCATGGGATATACATATTTTAAACTTTTCTACGTATTGCCAAACTGTTCTATAAGGTGATTGTAAATGTATTCTTTTAAAATTTATTTTTAAATAATTTAAGGACTTGTCCTAGGGTAATATATGTGTATAATAGGCAATCTGTAGGTTTTGGAATTCTATTGATTTACTTATCAACAGCCATTTCTTTGAAAAGATGTGATACTGGCAAGAGGTAGGTCTGGGATTTGAAACTAGGATTTCTACTTTGAACCCTGTGCACTTTCTGTTGCTTCATAGTCTGTCTCTTCTTTACCTAAAGACATCCGACCTCCTTGCATATGTGCATCTTTGAATGGCAAAAACTTGAGCTTAAATGAAAATACAAGTTCATGTGTAGCTGGGTTGTACTTTGTCTACGTGATCATAGAAGAGAACCTTGTTGCTTGACTTTCTTTGATCTTTGATGCATTGGAGCATTTCTTCTCTTCCTCCTTATCCTCCTCTTTTTTCTAAAAGTTAACACCATTTTTTTTTTTGAGACTCAAGTAATGCATGTTGCCCATTAAAATCTCCCTACTCCACTCTCACTGTGCTTGCCAGACTAACCAGCCCCAATTTTGGGGTGGGTATCATTCTAGTTTCTAGTGGGGGCATTCTTTAAGACTATGTAGTATAGTTGACCCTTGAATAACATGTGGGTCAGGGGTGCTGACCCTTGCATGATCGAAAATCCACGTATAACTTTTGACTCCCCCAAAACTTAATTACTAATAACCTACCATTTACCGGAAACTACCCATAACATAAACAGCTGATTAACATGTATTTTATGTTGTATAAGTTGTATACTGTATTATGTTATATATATATGTTATATATATATATAGTTGTATACTGTGTTCTTATAATAAAGTAAGCTAGTGAAAAGAAAATGTTCCTAAGAAAATCATAAGGAAGAGAAAATACATTTATAGTACCATACTGTGTTTATTAAAAAACGCTGCATGTAAGTGGACCCACGCACTTCAAACCCATGTTGTTCAAGGGTCAGCTGTCCTCTATCTCTCATCCAACTTTCGCCTACTCTAGTTTTAGCATCCAGCAATGATTACTGCCTAAAACTTTTATACTGTGGTGGTGGCCAATTAGTGATGTATAATCTTATTCAAACCTCAAAATAAGTTCAAGAAGTATATTCAATCATTACTGTGCGTATAGACAAAGCAGCAAAGGAATTAGTGAGCATGAAAGGCTAACTGTTACCCTTTAACTTCTGAATTCTCACTCACTATACAATAGCTCCCAGCCCCCTCTCTGCCAAAACCCCAAAAAACTCATTAGAATTAGTTTATTTATTTTTTATTTTTAAAAAATATTTTATTTATTTGAGAGAGAGAGTGCACAAGCGGGCAGAGGGGCAGAGGGAGAGGGAGAAGCAGACTCCTCACTGGGCTCGGAGCCCGACTGGGGTGGTGGCAGCATGGCTCAGTCTCCTTCCCAGGCCCCGGAGATCATGACCCGAGCTGAAGGCAGACGTTTAACCAACGAGCCACCCAGGCGCCCCACATTAGAATTAGTTTACTTCACAATTGCAATGGGCTAACGCTGAAATATTCAAATTAAAAGTTGTAGAAGGAATACTCAAGTCTCTTTATCCATCTCCAAGAATGTGTGAAAGATTGTATGAAAATTTAAACGCATACAAATCTTATTGTGTACCTTTAAAAACATGCAGCCAATTCAGAATAAAACTGTCCCAACAATTTGTACTTCATCTGAAAAATTTATTTGCTGAAGTTGCAAAAAGAAAAAAAAAAAACAACCCACCTCACAACTTTTCTTAAGAAGTGTTCTGCAACATAAAGACCTATAGGCAGCTTCTGGACCCAAGATCCAAACTGAAGAAAGCTTAAGTTGATGTTTTATTCTAATAGGACCTGCAGGGGTCAACTTCTCTTGAAAAGGAAGGTTAAAATTTCACTGCGCGTCCAGAGATGTGTCCCTGCTTCTCAACCTCATGTTTAAAAACATGTATATCGGGGGAAAAGAATGCTTCACATCCTTATCAAGTAGGGCATAACAAAATTGGAAATTGGTTCGTGATTTATTGCACCTCTGGCGACACACTGAAGTGTGTAGTAAAATTAACTTTTGGTATATACAGTAGCTGCTTGCACAGCATGACTAAAGAAAGAGCCTGTGAGGAGGAGAGGTCGCAGATGAATGAGGCCAGAAATGGAAAACTTCCACTGGTGCAGGGAGCACAAATGCGTGTTGTTCGCGTTTGCATTCGATCTCTGTGGCTACTGGGAGCACAGGCTCAGAAGGCCCTGAAGGTCCTCCTCTCTTCCTCCTCCAGCCACCTGGACCTGAGAAAGTCCATGTGATACAAGGGTCTCTTTGTCTGTTGTCAAGTCAGGGCTGCTACCCGTCGGCGAGCAAAGAAAGTCAAGTAGGAGCCCAGACTGCACTTGTACAAGACCGTATTGTTGCAGCCTCGGGCTGGGGAGGCATTTTTTTGGCAAGTGGGACATTTTGAACACCCACAGGAGCTCGGGGTTGTGGACGTAGCCATGGATAGGAAAAATATTTGATAGCAGAGCCCTTTCTGGAAATTCCCACGTGTTGAACAAGGATGTGCAGTGTCATTTTGGTTTCATATTAAAATTCCTTGAGGCGGGCCCTAGGACTGTATCGGGTTCTCAGATCTTTCCCTTAATGAAATCGCCAATGCAGCGCTTTAGCATCAGGATTGCATTGCAGTAATACAAACCAAAAAGGGGTTAATTTACATTTGTGCCCACACCATTAATGTAAATTGGTTATTAGCTGTTTATGCTAAAGAGCAGCAATATAAAACATAAAGGTAGTTTTATTAACTACATTTTGCCCTCTGAAATCTGCTGTGCACGGAGTTTACAATCAGTGAATTTTTTTCCCCACCATGCAGTATGGCATTTACTCTGCCTAATTAACATATTTATTAACAGGTTACTGCCCCCTTTCTGCAATTTGCATTTTATAACACATCACCACAATGAAGTTAATAAGACAGTCCCATGCCCTGCGTTTGTGATTCTCCTGGAATGTTGCATGAGCCTTTTTGTCTTTGCTTGTCTTCATTTCTCTGTAGGCAGGGGTAATTAAAGAAAAATGGCATTTAAAAACAATGATAATGCAACAATAATGGAGATGTAAATGAGTTTCGGTCATCACATCATGTTTTTGAGACTATGGGCAGGTGTGGGCAGAGATGTGGCAGGAGGAGGGACCAAATCGAGTGTCTCCCCCTTGCCCTCAGCGCTGTCCCCTGCCCACCATTCTGGGAAATGCTGTGCCAACAGGGAAGGTCCCCCTTCTCATTGCTTCTCTCATACCCGGCACGCTACGATGTGGAAACCCTAAGTGAGAAGTCGAGAGCAAAAGGAATTTGGGAACGGGTTTTGAGAAATTAAAAAAAAACCCCACCTTAGCATTTAAGTACACATTTGTAAAAAGCTTTCAGAGTTTCTCAAACATAGCAAAAATAAATAAATAAATAATAAATAAGGACAACAACCCCTGTTTTTCCACAAGTGATTTGACTTTAAATTTCACCCTGAAAGTGACATTCACAGCAGGGCTTTTGGATGCTTATGGACTTACAGGACAGGCCGTGGCCTGCACATCTGTCGGTTTCACCTGCTTGCCCCTTTGAACTCCCATGGTGCCCTTTTGTTCTTATTATCTGCTTAGATCTTATTTCTTGCCTATATCTTTAACA
The DNA here is from genome assembly GCF_964656455.1 of Halichoerus grypus. Lineage (NCBI taxonomy): Eukaryota > Metazoa > Chordata > Mammalia > Carnivora > Phocidae > Halichoerus > Halichoerus grypus. Next base: position 100,366,927 of record NC_135713.1, read on the forward strand.
TTTCCTCACAAACAGCTTGAAACACCGTAAAAAAGGTAATAGGAATAACCAGAGTCATTTAGAGAGAGCCGGCAGTTTATGAGAAGTGGCAGGGACACATTACCAAGGATATGATTTTCGGGAATCTTGTTGGTGATAGTTAACGCTTTTCCTGGGAGCTAACTTTTCCTGAATGACCTCTCATTCTTCTCTGGTCATGGTTTTAGCCTGGGCTGAGAAAAGTCCTGTAGCAAAGGGGCTCCGCAGTCATATCTTTTTACTCTACCCCTTCGTGACCCCATCACTAGTGATTTCTTCATCAGTGCCTTTTTTAAAGGTTTTATTTATTTGAGAGAGAGAGAGAAAGAGAGAGAGAGAAAGAGATTGAGTGAACGAGTGGGAGGAGGGGCAGAGGGAGAAGCCGACTCCTTGCTGAGCAGGGAGCCCAATGTGGAACTTGATCCCAGGACCCCGGGATCATGACCGGAGCTGAAGGCAGATGCTTGACCGACTGAGTCACCCAGGCACCCTAACTTTAAGTTTTTTAAAAACCACTTTGTTGAGGTATGTTTGATAAGTAAAAAGCTGTACATTTTTAATGTAGACAACTCGATGAGTTTGGGGATAAGTATAGACCAGTGAAAACATTACCGCTGTGAAGGCCATAAACCTGTCCATCTCCTCCCAACGTTTCTTTCCACTCTTATATTTATTATTATTATTATTATTATTATTTGGGGCGTGTGAGGACATTTAACGTAAGAACTATCCTGTTAGCAAATTTGAGTATACGATATGAAATTGTTAACTACAGGCACTGTGCTGATTAGTAGGTCTCCAGAACTTCTGTATCTTGCATAACTGAAACTTTGTACCCTTTGACCATCACCTCCCTATTTCCTCCTCCTCAGCCCCTGGTAACCACCATTCCACTCCATGCTTCTATGAGTCTTGACTATTTCAGATTCCACGCATATGTGAGGTCACACAGTATTTGTCTTTCTGTGTCTGGGAAGCCAGTTGCTTTTAATTCTGTGTATTTAGGAAAAGCAAAAAGACCCTGCAGCAGGTTTCTGAGCCTGGAATTAGTTCATAGGTCCCCTAAAAGTCTGACTGGGCTTTGATATGTTTATGAACCTCCTGAAAGTGAATGAAAACATTTCAGTGAATTTTGTATGCATTTTTAAAATGGAAGTTTTGAGACATCTACCAGACTCTCAAGGTGATTTGTGGCCTTAAATAGGTTAATAACCATTACAGATTTTGGATTTTTGGATTATGAGAAATGTGCTTTATGTAGATAGGGTGAGATCTTTAGGATAAGCCTTATCAAACACATACTTGTAGCCACCAGAGATGTGCTCAAGTATAGAAATCTGACTCTTCATTTCTAAAACCCTCTCTGACTCCTGTTCGTGTGGATATTGGGTACCTAGATTAGGGACCCACCAGAGCTAAATGAATGCAGGGGAAACATGGCACCAAAAGAAGGCAGGCATTTCCTGAGCTTGACCTGCCCTTACCCCCAGCCAAACTCAACCACTGAGGTGAAACTGAAGGACTGGGTGTGGTGTTGAAATTGGAGAGGCAGTACCCATGGGCATGTGATGGCATTGGATCCATTTCCCTGTTGGGGCAGGTGAATCCTCAGGTCAGTGTCCTGGAAAATGCAAGCAGTGACTACTGATTTCTTCATCCTGCAAAATAATGGACTCGGGTTTCTCTGAGGAACTAGAGCCACATGGTGCTACATAAATTTCATTACTCATATTATCATCACTCCGATTTTAATTTGATTTAAAAATTTTATTGGTCCTAATTGTAGCAGTTATGAATGTTTATGTTATTTTCTGCCATTTCTAATTTCTATAAAGAATACAGATCTTTGCTTCTTAATAATTGAAAACGACTCCTGCTTAATGGATTCATGCATTCATATGGAATTTCAATCTTTGTTTTTGACATTAAGGGTTAGTGTGTATTGTCAGCTCCATTAGAAATTATATGGTTTTCTAAATCCAGTAATGTTGGATCTGTATGATCTAATAGTCTGATGTTTTTAATTATGGAGGAAAATTAATTAATTGGAATGCAAAAAAAGGCTAAACAAACATATTTTTATATGTAAAAATAAGAATAGCCCTTAATGATATTTTGCTATTGGCTTTTGCTACAGGTTTTTTTTCCCCCCCTATTTGGAGTAATGCCAGATGGGGATCTCCGTAGATAAAGGGTAAGAGTGTATGTTCATTTTTGTACCAGGCACATTTCTAGGTCTTAAAGAGTTAAGACAGCTTCAGACCACCTTTATTAAACAGGCTGCTATATTAGGAAGACTTGTATAAATACTCAGGAAAGGCTGTGTGAGAGAACAACCTGCTGCACTCTATTTGTGTTACGGTCACCGTATGCATAAGCTAATTTTAAATATTAGGACTCTAATTATAAAAGACCACTTCCCTGAAGGGCGGGCCATGTGGGGAAGGAGAGGGTAAGGACCTGAGGGGTGACTCACCAGCCCGGTGAGTGAGTGGGTGGACATGATAGCTGGCCAGCGTGGGAAGAATCATTCCTTGGGGTGCCCGTGAATCCTGGGGGAGAAACTGGGAACTGGGTTTGCTCCTTTGATTGTAATTTGGAAGGCAGACTTGGATGGAGTACTTCTATAGCCTTCACATTTTGAGGGGTAAAAATAAGCTGCCATTTTGATCTAGAGGCAGGGAAGTCCATGGAGAGGAACCCTAGATAACTAGCACTATGTGTGCATATTGCACCAATTGGTCTGAGTTTCATGAGCAGTTACTGGAGGAAAGACGGGGGCTCAGCAAAGCACTTTCATACTTTTACTGAGATTCTTGGGATCACATTCCTATATGTCTCTGCCTGATCCTGTTATGTTTTCTTTACTCCTTTTCCCCAACTTTAGGTTTTTTAGTAAATGCAGCTTGAACCCAACTGCTTCTCTTAGCTGTACTAAGGGAACACAAAGAGAGGGTATTGGTTCTGCACTTGGACCCAGAGAAAAATGGCAGCAGGAGTCCCTGGGGGCCTGTAGATGGGGGGGGGGTTCTACAAGCCTGGTCCAATTGATCCAGCACAACTCTGTGTTCTGGAGACTCAGAGCCGGGGTAGTGCAAGGCTTCTGGTCTGGGTTTGAAGCCCCACACTGTCATTTTATAACCATGTGACTTTGGCAAATTTACCCAAATTCTCAGCATGACGGTTCTCTCATTTATAGAATGGGGCTAACAATGCTTGCCTCCCAAAGCTGGTGTTACAATGAGATGACACGATGGAGTGAGTCCTCAGGCAGGGCTGTAGATATGTTGGTGCTGATTTGGGCTGTGTGATTCTTGCTTGGATATATTTTCAAGTTAATGCTTTAAATGCTATTTATAATGGAGATATGGCAAGGTATTTATTGAGATCTAAATATTTTCTTTCTGTTTTTCCCCCTGCTCTCTCAATTTCCAACAGGAGACTATGCCCTCTTTGTTTCCTTTTTTTTCAAGGAAGTTTTTTAAGTCAGTCCTTCTCCTTCCTGCGTTGTCATAAAACTCTAAATTAGGAGTCCTGGAGAAGGAGTGGTGGGATACAGAAGTCTTAGAGGAAGTTGGAAACAGGAAGAGGTTGGTTGGTCCTGGAGTGGCAGGCAGCAGAGTTTGGAGGCAGCTCCCTGGGGAGGGCAGCCTGTGTCAGAGGCTGGGCTGAGTGCGCATCCACAGAGATGCTTGGACCCTGGATCCAGTACTGGGGTCTCCACCCAGTCTAGACCCCAAGCATGGCATGGAAGAGATGTCATGAGGACTGGGCAGTGGCATCTCACCAGTCACTCACCTGTATGCGCAGATATGCATGACCAGAGGGGACCAGAGAGCAAACCCTGGAAAGAACAGTCTGAGTTTTCTGCCAGACCCTTAGGATGTATGCTTACAGTTAGGTTTAATTTGATATAGGTAAAATGAAGATATAGATATTGTTAATACCTGACTTTGACTGAACTTCATACCTATTACAGAGCTGTGTGTGGATTTCAAAAGACTACAGAAAAGGCATATCCCACCTGAACCAGAGGTATAATGAAAGATTTCCTTAAAAAACTGGCACCTGAATTAAGTCTTAAAACATGAATAGGAGTTATCCATGGAGAGGGGGTAGAAGAAAGCGGTTCTAGGTAGAGGGAACATCATGAGACTGTGCTGGGTATGGAGAACAACAGCTAATTTAGAGTTGCTGCAGTGTAATCAACTGCTTCGAGGTAGTGAGAGATGATCGCAGAATGGCACTATCTAAAAGATGTTCCTGCAACAGTGGTGTACTGGTTTTCTACTGCTGCTGAAACAAATTAACACAAACTTAATGTCTGAAAACAACAGGGACTTATTATCTTATAGTTCTGGTGGTCAGAAGTCCGGAGTGGATCTGTGCAGGCTAGAATAAATGAGCCGGCAGGGCTCTGCTCCTTTTGAAGGCTCTAGAGGAAAATCGATGCTCTTGCCTTTTCCAGCTTCAGAAGGCGGCCCGCCTTCCTTGGCTTGTGGTCTTTTCCTCCATCTTCAAAGCCAACAATAACTAGTTGAATTTTTCTCGCATCATGTCATGTTGACACTGACTCTTCTGTCTCCCTCTTCCACTTTTAAGGACCTTTGTGATTACATTGCACCTATAATGGATAATCCGGGGTAATATTCCTATTTTAAGGTCAGCTGATGAGCATACTCATTCCTGCCTGTTTCCTTAGTTCCCTTTTGCCACATAGCAAAACATGTTCATGTGATCTGGGGATTAGGACATGAGCATCTTTACAAGGCCATTATTCTGCCTACCAAAGATGGAAATGTTTTCTATCCGTGCTAATACAATAGTCATTAGCCACATGTGGGTATTTAAATTTAATGAAAATAAATACAATTAAACATTCAGTTCTTCAGTCACATTAGCCACAATTCAAGTGCTCAGTAGCCACATGTGGTTATTGTTTATCATAATGGACAGTGGTGCTCTAGAGAGGTAGGAATTGCCAGATAATGAAGGCCCTGTGTTTCTCAGCCTCTTTCATTAAAACACCCTTGAGAGTAGATGAGCCTGTGACCATGGCACCAGGCGATGTGGATAGCCCACTGAGACCCAATTCAAACACCAACTTTCTTTAGAGATTCTTGCTAAAGAGATTCAGATTTTTTTTATTTTAAAAAAGTGTATATATTTCTAAATCTTCAAGTAAAATCAGCATGCTGGAAAATTCACCATGTTTATTCTGGAACTCTCCTGGCCCATTGGCACACACTCCAGTAACGATACACATACAAAGAGGGGAAAATCCAGTTGTAGAAATTTCTGGGTAGTGGAGGAACATGGTCAGATTTGGAGAGGTACCACAGGGAGCAATGTGGAGGGGATGGCTTTGACAGAAAGTACATTTAGAGGTAAGGTGATCAGCTAAGAGGCTGTGGGAGGACGATGATATAGCCTTGTCCTCTTTAACTCAGGGGACTTTTGTGACCTGCTTTGGCCAATGAAATGTGAGCCAAAGTGACACATATCACTTTGGGGCAGAAACTTTAAAAGTCAGTTTCTGCTTCATGATACCTTCTTCTCTCTTTAAGATACCCTCTTCCCCAACAGCAAGCAATATTTCAGATGAAGGTTACTCCATCAACCCACATCCCAGAATGAAGGTGGTGTAGAGCAGAGGTGCAGTTGATCCGTGATGGTTATATAGTATAAGCAAGAAATTATCATATTTTTGTCAGCCATTGAGATTTTTGGGATAATTTGTCACCGTAGCAGAATTTAGCCTATTCTGGCTGATACAGAGATGGTGCAAGTTACTTAGACAGAGGTCTTGGTTGTATAAAACTTTTATTAAAAGAGATGTTGCCTTAAAAATGGTTATAACTTGGGGCGCCTGGGTGGCTCAGTCAGCTAAGTGTCTGACTCTTGATTTTGGCTGAGGTAATGTGTGGAGCCTGCTTAGGGCTCTCTCTCCTCCCCTCCCTCTGCCCCTCCCCCTCCCTCTCTCTCACTAAAAAAAGAAAAGTTACAACTCATGGGTGATCCTAAGACTTAAGCTTTATTTATGTTGTTTGCTTGTCTTTATACAATAGCCATTCTCTTTTATATTTCAAGTTGAGGTTCTTTTTAGTATTGAGTTTATGCTTTTAGGCAAAGTCAAATTATACAGTACCAAGACTCTGATTGGATTGGGTTGCGAGAACAGAGCATGGAAACAATTTAGTGGAGACACAAGATTTTTCTGTTAACTGGAATTGTTGGAAATTGAAGAGATGGGTTTGAATCTTTCATATGACTTTCCTCTCTGGTTTATTCCACTCAGTAGTCATTAGTTTGAAATTGCCCTTCCAACCCCACAGCCAAAAAATAGATACAATTTGGTAGCTATTTTTATAAAGAGTTGAGCACTAAAAGCAAGTTAATGGTTGACTTGGATCTTTTTTTCCTTTTCCTAATCAGTAATAAGTGATACTATCTGTTCCCTCAGAGCAATAAATAATGGTACTATTATATCTGAAAAATAAAATGTATCGTATTCCAAGGTCCAAAATGGGAATGTATATCCCAAATGTAATCAGCCTTCTTCTGAAGATGGAGACTTTAATAATCAGAAGAGACCCAGTAGCAGCATGGAAAAAAAATGCCATGAATCGCCTACAGTAGTTAGGTCATTTTTGGATCCAACTTTGAGTAGTTTATATTATTGCTGCTTGACCTATTTGTGTGTATAAATGAAGGGTTGGAAAGAGAGTGGAGTTAATAGTGGGGGAGGAGAACAAGCTTATTAAAATAGGTGGCATCAGCCACAGGGGGTTTATAATGACTTGATTGAGGCCCAGTGTTCACCTGGATGGGTTTCTGTTTCCTTTTTTTTGTTTCCTCTAATACAAAAATACCCTTTGTTGCTCTTCCTGGGCCAAAAGTAGGAATCTTAAAAAACAGAGAAGCCACAACTCATGTGCTTTTCATGGACCTTAATGTGGCGGTGGTAAGGGGGAGATGGAGACACAGAGGGCTGGTGTGTAACCTCAACAGGATTCAAACTGCTGTCGACAGTTTGCCTCTAGGGACAAAATTCTCCCCCTGTCGAGGGAAAAAATGTCAAAGAGGAAGTTGCATTCGGTGGTATCTTTGTTCTGTTTTGACATTCTTAGGCCATTTTTGGAAGAGGACAGGAAAACTTTCATTCATTTCCAGAGGACTACACTGTGTATATTCAATTTCATAAACCATGTATTTTTATTTCTTTTGTTTGTTGGAAGATTTTTTTTATTACTGATTCAATTTCTTTGCTGGTTATCAGTCTGTTCAAGTTTTCCCTTTCTTTCTGTTTCAGTTTTGGTAGTAATATTAGTTTCTAGGAATTTATCCATTTCTTCCAGGCTGTCCAATTTATTGGCATATAGTTTTCATAAATAAGCTATGTACATTTGATGTGTATTATTATATAGCCACTCTGCACTCAGCACCTAGAATAGAGTTGACATTTTTCCCCCAACAAGGGAGGAATTTTATCAGTAAAAGCTTTCCTATGCAATGAGCCAGGAAACTGCATGATAGAGTGGAATGTCTTAAAGTAAATTGTTACAAAGTGAATCGTATTTCCTCCTAGGAGCTATAGTAAAATTAAAGATTGTTTTTTCTGACTGAAGAGTTGATAGTAGATAAATCATAGATATAGAAATATATTGTAGAGGAGAAATGCAGGTGTAAACTTCGGTAGTAATGTAAATAATGTAAATTAATGAAGTAATAAAATGGGTATAAATCCACAAGGGAAGGCCAGTGTAATGTAAGGTACATGTAGGACACAAGAAAACTCACACATCATAAATTTGACCTAAAATTAATGACAGCTGTAACACACATTGATTAAACATTAATTTACCCACAATTTTACTTGCCTCCTTAGGAGTGATTTACTTGCCTTCTCAGGAGTGATGCGCTGGGCCTTTAAAAGAGGCAATCCAATGAAGTTTTAACCAATGCTTTCTTTTTCTTTTGTTGTTGTTATGGTAAATTTCCATGGAGAAGACAGGCACTGTTGACCTTTATCACTGATCTTAAAATAGCGGGTGTTTCATAAATGAGTGTTATTGTTGATTATGGGGCTTCTTCTTTTAAAAATTGTTTTCTAAAAGGAGACTGATTATTCCATTCACAATAGCATAAAAATCTGAAGTACCTAACGATAATCTTAACAAGAAATTGCTTCGGTCTAACATGAAGAAAGCTAAAACTTTCCTAAGGGAAATAAAAGAAGATTTTTATTTCTTTGTGTGGGGGTGGGGCTCAATGTCTTAAAGATATGAATCCTGTGAATTTTTTCAAAGTATGTTTAATGGAATTCTAATTATTTTTCATATAAGATCTTTGAGGGACTTAAAAATAATTGTTCTGGGAGAGAAAATAGAGAATGGCCAAAAATTTTTTTGACAAAGAATCATAATGAGAGAACACTTGTACTGTCATGCATTAAAATGTATTATACCACTTCACACCCATTAGGATGGCTATTATCAAAAAAGAAAACAAGTGTTGGTGGGGATGTGGTGAAATTAGAACCATTGTGCTTTGCTAGTGGAAATGTTAAATGGTGCAGCCGCTGTGGAAAACAGTCGGACAGTTCCTCAAAAATTAAACATAGAATTACCATTTCATCCAGCAATTCCACTTCTGGATATAGCCACAAAATAAGTGAAAGTAGGGATTCAAACAGATCTTTGCACACCAGTGTTCAAGCAACATGATTCACAATAGCCAAAAAGGGGAAACAACCCAAATGTCCATCGATAGATGAATGGATAAACAAAGTGTGATATATACATCCAATAGAGTATTATTTGGCCTTAAAAAGGAAGGAAATTCTGATACATGACAAAATCTGGATGAACCTTGAAGACATTATGCTAAGTGCAATAAGCCAGACATAAAGGGACAAATTTTGTATGATTCCACTTATATGAGGTACCTAGAATAGTCAAATTCATAGATGCAGAAAGTAGAATAGTGGTTGTGAGGGGCTGGAGGGAGACGGAGTGGGGGGTTAGTGTTTAATGAGTACAGATTTCAGTTTGGGAAGATGAAAAAGTTCTGAAGATAGATGGTGGCCATTGTTGTACAATATTGTGAATATACTTAATGAACTATACACTTAAAAATTGTTAAAATGGTAAATTTCGTGATGTTATACATATTTTACCATGATAACAAAATACCCAGAACTATAATATAGGGTTATAGTAGGTAAAGTAGCAGAGTAATTGCTCAAGATTGGTACTCAGTTCAACATAACCACATACAGAGTCAAGAAAGAAACTCTACTATGTTAATGAATTTAATATCTGATATAAAGAGCCATCATACATAAGTTGGAAAAAAAGGAGAATTACTTAATGAATACTGGGACAATTAGAGAACTATTTTGAGTAAAAATACATGCTAAGCTCTTATTATCATCTAAAATACCAGGTGGATCAAGGTGTTCAATTCAAAAATGAAACCATGAAAATATTTGTTTAATCTTAGGATGGGGAAAGACTTTCTAAAAATAAAAACAATAGGGCGCCTGGGTGGCTTAGTTGTTAAGTGTCTGCCTTCGGCTCAGGTCACGATCCCAGGGTCCTGGGATGGAGCCCCGTGTCGGGCTCCCTGCTCAGTGGGAAGCCTGCTTCTCCCTCTCCCACTCCCCCTGCTTGTGTTCCTGCTCTCGCTGTGTCTCTCTCTGTCAAATAAATAAAATTTAAAAAAAATAATAAAAACAATAGCATTACAAAGAAAAATTTGTTAGGTTTTATGCATAAAGTACTTCTGCATATAAAAAGTATCATAAAAATCAAAGGCAGGGCGCCTGGGTGGCTCAGTTGGTTAAGCGACTGCCTTCGGCTCAGGTCATGATCCTGGAGTCCCTGGATCGAGTCCCGCATCGGGCTCCCTGCTCAGTGAGGAGCCTGCTTCTCCCTCTGACCCTCCCCCCTCTCATGTGCTCTCTCTCATTCTCTCTCTCTCAAATAAATAAATAAAATCTTTAAAAAAAAAAAATCAAAGGCAAGTGGTAACTAGGAAAAATATTCATAGACAAAAGGTTTGCTAACATTATCCTATACATAGTTCATGCAAAAATTGACAATTTAATGAAGGAAAAAAGAAGGGTTGATACTAATGTTCGACCTTGCTCAAAATCTAAGATTTGTAATTTTTTTTTTGCCTATCTATGAACAAAGCTGTTATTAAAGATAATTCTCTGTGTAGGAGGTCCAGGGGGCTGGACCCTCTCATTCGCAGCTGGTGAGGAATGCATTTGGATATCCTTTTGGAAAAGCGGTAGCAGGACTTTGTTGGTTGTGACAGAAACTAAGTTTAAACTAGTTTAAACAAAAGAGGGAATTTGTTTGGCTTATGCATTGAGAAGTTCAAGGAATGGGAATGGCTTTATGCAAAGTTGGATCCAGTAGTTCAAATGATTCATTTGTGCCTCTATCTTGTGTCTTGTCTCTTTCATTTGCTTATGTCTGCATGGCGATATTCTCAGGCCGGCTCTCTCTACATGGTAAAGAGATAGCTGCTGTAGACCCAAATTTACAATGTCTTACTACTTGCTGTTCTAGAGAAAGGAAGAGAGTGAGAGTCAGCATCTCTCTCTCTCTTTTTTTAAAATAACAGCTTTATGGAGATATTCACATACCATCCCAATTTACCCATTTCTAGCATACAACTAAATGATTTTTAATATATTCACAGAGTTGTGCAACCATCGCCACAATCAAGTTTAGAGCATTTACATCACTGCAAAAGAAACCTCATACCAATTAGTACTCTTCATTCCCCACCCCGTGCTTCCTGCGTTAACACCTCAGTCCTAGGCAGCTGCTATGCTAGTCTACTTTCTGTCTGTAGATTTGTGGGTGAGTGAGCATCTTTTAAAGTATGTCCAGCACAAGTCCTGAGGAATCTCCAGCTAGCCTGGCTTGGGTTATGTGTCCATCCCCGAACCACTTACTGGGTCAGGGGATGGAGTCCTTTTCCTGGCCAGGCCAGATCACCATCTGAGCTCGGGAGCTAGGGAGCTGGATTGGCTCTGTCTGAGCTATGTGTTTCGGGTGGTGTTACTATTGAACTGGAAGGCATTCTCCAAAGGCAGGAGATTGGCAAGAAGGCAAATGTGTGTTCATACCAAGGGCAACTTGGCAGTAGGTGCCCAAAGTCCTTAAAATAGACGTATCTCTGATAGGTCTATTAGCAACTCCTGTTTTGGGACATCATCCTAAAGGAAAGACCGGAAACAAACTTTTATTCCTGCTGCACCGGTGGCGATGGGGCGGGAGATGGAGAAGAAGGCAGGGAACTGCAGCACCCGGCTGGTGGAGGGAAAGGGAGCCGGCCCCTCCCAGGGATGAAGGGGGAGCCCTTGCTTGAGAAGGGAGCATTCCCAAAAATCCTCTCGACATCACCTCCCCGCAGGGGCACCAGCGCCGCAGGATAGCTGTACGTGGGCCACAGGGGTGAGTGAGGAAGCAGGCTCACCAGCAGCTCCCGGGCGTAGTGGTGTGTGTGCTTTTCAATCCTGTCCCAGCGTCTCACACAGGGTTTGAGCCCTGTCCTGTGCCTCCCAGACAACAGGTGAGCAGGCTTGAACCAGACCTAAGGCCGGAGACAGCTGAGCAGCATTGCCCAGCCTTGTCTGTACGTGTCCTGTCTTGCCTTTTAAACCTTGCCCGGAGTGAGGGGACGTGTGAATTACCTTCAGTCAGAAAGAACCATTACACAGGCAGATCTCCCAAGAAGATCTCCATGTGGCTGGTGGACTGCCTTTTTTTTTTTTTTTTAATTTTATTATGTTATGTTAGTCACCATACACTATCATTAGTTTTTGATGTAGTGTTCCATGATTCATTGTTTTCGTATAACACCCAGTGCTCCATGCAGTATGTGCCCTCCTTAATACCTATCACCGGGCTAACCCATCCCCCCTCCCCCCTCCCCTCTAAAACCCTGTTTGTTTCTCAGAGTCCATATGGTAGACTGCCTTTTAACTGCATAAATCTGGCTTTTTAGAGCTAATCAGAACGTGGGTACTTTTGTTCAGAAGGTGCCTGCTTGTTTTGAGAGGGAGGGGAAAAATCTCTCTCTAAAAGTGAAATTAAATCTACAGATTTAGAGGCTAGTTTGGGGGCGTTAAAGAAGCATATACAACGAGTCTCTAAGTGAACGAACAACTTACCGATCGCGTCAGGCCAGTCTGTATGTGTTTGAGGTTCATGCTACCAGTTTGAATTGGGTCATTAGTTGTTGCAGTTTGGGGCCTCAGAATAGTAAAGGCAGCTTTGGCATCCCGAGGGCGTCCACTGAGATTCAAGTGGGAAAGGTTGTGGTAACTGTCCTGAAGCCAATGGATGACCTTACCGCTGGACTTTGAGGGGCTCACTCCTGCTGCCTCGCTCTGTGCACCTCCGGATGCCATGCAGGCCCTCAGGGGCTATGGAAGCCCAAGGCTGGGGAGCTGGCTTTTTTTGGGGTGGTGGTAGTGGCATTTCTAGGAGCCAAGACTAACCGTGGCTTGGCCACATGCCTTTACTTTTTTCCAGGCAAGAACTAGGTTCCAGTCAGGATTGGAATATCTTATCCAGGTACAATTAGGTTGAAGTGATAAAAATGAGGGATGGTGAGAGAGGGATGTTGAAGAAAGAACAAAATTTGGATTGGCAGGGAGATTGGTGTGGGTGTGGGTGGGGAACAGCTCTTCTTTTAATCTCCGGTTTTATGATTTAATGTTGGGGGAGAACTGGCTTTTAACCACACTTAAGATCTGATGGCTGGTGGAGGGGAAGATGTATGAGAGCAGAGAATTTTTGCTCAGCTGTCTAGCGAGCAGGTTGTCGTGACTTGGGGCCACCGTTTCTTCAGCACCTGCACGGGAGTCAGGTCTGCCCCTGTGGGGTTGTGGGAAGACGAACAGGATTTGAATTTTAGAGGTTCAAAGTTTGTGTTTCAGCTCAGCCGTGTGCCAGCCCCATGAATAGTCTGTAGCTTAAATTTCCCCTTGCCTAGCGAAGGAATTTTCTCTAGGTGCTTCCTATATTCTCATTCCTTGTTAATAAGAACTCTTTTTACGATTTTAGGTTATTTAGGTAGTTTTTACAGAAGTAGACTAAGAAGCCATGAGTTTCAGAGTTAAAATGATCCTGTGCTTTTCTCTGTTCTTTTTTCCAAGGCATAAAGTTGAATGTGCCAAAAGGTCGGTTAGAAGACAAAGAGGGCATTGGGACATTTTAGATATCTTAAGTTTTGAAACTCTTTTTATTCTCCCTATGTCCCAAATTTGATTTTAACAAAAATAATATGCCTCACACACTGCATTGTAAAAGGCGTGTGATTCTATTTTGTGCTGTATTGTCTTCTGCAGTAGTAAAGGGAAAGAAGGGGAGCACCTGGCTGGCCCAGTTGGTAGAGCATGGGATTCTTGGTCTCAGGGTTGTAAGTTCGAGCCCCACATTGGGTTTAGAGGTTACTTAAAAGGTTCTTTCTGCCACTGAAGATACCTCAGGTACCAATGGGGACTGGGGGCTGTGGGGTATAGTGGGGAGTGGCCTACTTCCCTCTCTGGTGAGTTAACACAAGCACATGAACCCCAGCGAAATTTCTTTCAGTTCCTACTCTAAGTCCACGATGATAGAATATATAGCATGTGAAGGTGTAGTGGGAGTGAGGGTGCAGTGTAAGGGGCTGCAGCCTGGGTTTGGATGACTCATCTTTGTGCTCTGTACACCAGCAAGGACCTCCCTGAGCAGACGTTTGGGATGCTCCCATGTGGGTATTCCCTTGGCTGATAGAGCTTTCAGGCCAGACCCCTCTCTTTCCTCCTTTCTTCCAGAAGTCTCCATCTCTCCTTGTCCTCCCTCCTCTTATGCCTCAAACACCCTATTCCTTTATCATAGATAGGAATCCTGGCTAGTCTCTCCCTGACCTTTCTTTAGCTGGGGAGGGGAAGGTAGAAGCTCCAAGACCTGGGGGTGAGGGAGAGAGAAAGAATGACGGGTGGTCATGACTTCAGGGGCAGCTTACCATTTTTACTTCCCTTTTATGCTTTTCTTTAATATTGCCTTTAGATGTCTTTAAAAAAATCAGATTTCACACAGTGAAAGTTAATTTTCTCATTCGATCTACTTAAAGAGTCTTATCACCTGCTAGCATAGATCTTGGTTGTTAGGCAAAAAGAAAAAAAAAAAAAGGAAAAGGGGGGAAAAAAGAAGAAAGGCATCTTCTTGTTGCTCTTGAGATACTTGATCAAATCTGCTTTTATTTGCTTTGGTTTTGGAAGCCCACCCACCTGCTCTTTCCTGGGCTCTCTCTCTTTTTTTAGTTGCAGCTGGTAAGTAGATGTGTAGTCCTGCCACAGTAGGACTATTACCTGCAGTAATAGCAGAAGTAACAGTATTGATGCTGTCGCTGATGTGACAGAGATGCCAGCTTCTGTCTAAGGGGGATCCGCACATGTCTGGGCTTGTCTGATAAATTGGTAAGGCAGGATGGCCAAAAGAGTACGTATATGAGGATTAGGATTCTTTGGGAAAGGAGTTCTTCAGGAAGGAAGGAGGAGCAAGACACCATAAGTTTGGCTTACTAACCAATGTTTGGTCTCAAAAGGGAATGATGGTTTGTGCCTCTAATGAAACGTTCCCTCCCTAGGGTTTGTCAGATCATCCTGTCTTTTTTTTTTTTTTTAAATTTTTTTATTGTTATGTTAATCCCCATAATTACATCATTAGTTTTAGATATAGTGTTCCATGATTCATTGTTTGTGCATAACACCCAGTGCTCCATGCAGAACGTGCCCTCCTCAATACCCATCACCAGGCTAACCCATCTTCCCACCCCCCTCCCCAGATCATCCTGTCTTAACTGGTACTACCCCTCCCCTGTCTCTCTTGTGTTCCTCCAGTCTTTTAAGTTTTTCATCATGGTGTTTATTACCATCTAAAATGATCTTTCTCATTGCTTTGTTTGCTTATTTATCATCTTTCTCCTCGTTGAATAGGAAGGAAGTTTCATGATACCAGCGATTTTTCCTTTTTTATATCTACCTTAGCCCCTGTGCCTGGGAGAGGGCCTACCACAGCGTAGGTGTGCAATGAGAGAAGGGATATTGTACAGTGAAGTAGCTGTCTCCAGTGCTTCCCCAAGGCAACCTCATGGACATTAGTGTATATCCTGGGCAGAGAGAGATCTGTGAGTAAAAAATGGAAAGACTAATTTCATAAAATGAGTTGAAACACTGGAACTTATGGAACACCTTTACAGATGCCAGCCCTAATTCTAAAGCATGGTTACAGCCCACAGCCCATTTCACCTTCTCTAGAATCTCCAAGTCCAGCAGCTGAAGCCACCTGCAATGTGCCCAGATGTGGGGAGCCTTTGGCTTTCATGTTCATTCCTTTGAGGGGCATCTGGGATGATAATGTTTGGGGATCTCAATCCTCTGGCCAGAGGTACTTAAGTCATGTTTGGGATTTCATGGCCTCTTGTCTCATTCTTAGATGTTGACCATAAGTCAACATAGTCTCCCTGTTGTCCTCTGGGCGGGGGGGCTCATGGGGCAAAAATATTATATAGTCAGACACACTGCTACATAAAGAGGCAGTGGGGAGTAGGGCAGAGATCAGATTTTGATGTTAGATGGGCAATGATTTGAATGCTAATTCTTTCATTTGACAGCTTTGAAAAGTACTCAAGGTATTAACTTTTCTTAAGCCCCAATTTTGTCCTTTGTCAGTGGGGATAATAATGCTTGAAATAAATTTGCAATAATTTCTTATAGCCTGTGATTTTGTCCATGGTCTTGCTCCTCATGCTACGACAGGGAATGGCTGCTAGTTAAAGACTCAGGGTAGCAACTGATGGAAGGCAGTGGCTCTGTCAACTAGTGCAAACGAGGCCAGTCTTTCAGGGAAGCACAAGGAGATCATCCTCCTCTCCTACCCGGCACCAAGACAAAGACTGCGGATTTCCATCTGAATTCCCAAAGGCCCCTCAGTTACTCTTTCATTATTCCTCCTCTCCTCTAAGTGTCCTCTTAGTGATTATTCAATTTAGTTTCATGTCAGGACAAGAGTGGTGTTATATTCATCTTTTCATCCTCAGCACATAGCATGGAACTTGACATTCAGGGAACAGCAATTGCCTATTGAACTTGATGGGTTTGGCTGTCAGTGGCCCCACACAGCTCACCCTCAGGGCTGGGTTGCCTTCAATTACATCATAGTTTGGATTCCTTCTCCCCTTCCCAACCTCCTAGGTCTGATCTTGGGCACCATCTCAATAAAGGGAAGGCTCTAGATACCACGATTTCTTCCCTCTCTACCCTTTACTTATGCTATTAGATACTTTGCTCCCCTTCTGACATATTTTTATGGAATTACATCTAAAATTGGAAGACATTTAAAGAGTAATCACTTACCCTATTCATGATTATACTGCATAGGTCCCTTTTTAGAAATCTGACAAATTTATTGTCTGCAGGGAAGACCTAAATTTAATCTCCAATTTCCCAATTTGTAAACATTGCTTAGGTCTTTAGAGTTTTGCTTAGGTCTTTAGATTTATACCTAAACTCTTATTTCAACCTTTCTATGTGCTTATGACTGTAAGTTTTCCCTGCTTTGAAATCAGTAGCAGTTAGGTATGTATGGGCCAGGCACTGATTGTCTATCTTAAGAATGCCTAATACTAACCCATGCTAGAGTTCATTCATGTGAAAACTGTGTTAGTGTAGTGCTTCCAAACTGATGATCTCAGGGAACGGTGCTGTTATATAAGCTGGACCATTGGTTCATGGAGAAGTCAAACAATAGTGATTGTTTTTCTACTTTTTAGGAAAAGCAAATTAGTGAATAGAATATTTTCTCAATTAAAAAACTTCTTGCATTTGATTATATTGCTTTACTGGCAGTGAGGGCTGGCTGGTGAGTAAACTATGAATAAGTAGAGTAGAAAGCAAATACCTGAAAAGTAACTGCTTAAAATTTAAGTGTGTTACTATATCTTGAATGCATAAATATAAAATATATTTATAGCCATATTTTACTGCTAGTAAAATTGTTTATAATTTGTGTGGTGGAATTAAATGTATCAACATTTCATGGTATTTTGCCATAACTCTATTACAGGTTTCCCCATGAATAAATTTGAGGATTATTGTAATCATAGTCGAATGTTCAATATGAGTTTTTGTCCAGTGAATTTCCTAAAAAAGTGATCTGAGTGCTTACTATATGGCAGACATTGTGCTACATCTGGGTATATGTAGTGTAATGTGACTAAGAATCTCCTTAACGAGCCGACGATATTGATTATGCTTTCTTTCAAGCAGAGGATGGGAGTTAATCTACATTTTATGCTGTTTATCTTAATGGGGGAAAGATCAAGCAGTTCAAACCAATCAATTGTCATGAATGTGTTTACAGATACCCAAGATGCTTCCAGGGGACAAGATTTGAGAGGACAGCAGTCAACTCACTTATCCTCCCCTCCTCCGTAGCCTAGTTGGGGGCCAGCACTCACTGCCCTTCTCGGAGTCTAGAGACGCAGATTCATTAAAGAGCTTTGCTGTCAATGATATGACCTTGAGAAAACACCTGGGCTTACCTTAAGTTCCTTTATCTGTATACTAAGAGATAGATCTTAAAGGTCTCTTCCAGCTTTTAGGTTATATGGGATGACTTTTACTATCTAAAAGGCTGCTAACATAGTAGGAAGCTGGAGGTGAGGTTGCTGTTGCTATTATGACAGTTTTAGGGCCAAGGAACCAGGATTACCTAAGTCACTTACCATTTCTCCCCTCAGTTTTCTAGCTGAGGTTACTGTTTAAGAACAGTAGCTAAATGGATCTCAAAGCCGTGCCATTTTAATAGCTGACCAATGAATAGTCATCTCCAAAGTGTGGTTCTGGTAGAAGCTGAGTAGGAGGATCCAGCTATGGCTTGAAGACTTACATGAGGCTTCTACTTCCTCCTTTTTTAAAAAGATTTTATTTATTTATTTGACAGAGACACAGCGAGAGAGGGAACACAAGCAGGGGGAGTGGGAGAGGGAGAAGCAGTACTCTCGCCGAGGAGGGATCCCGATGCGGGGCTCGATCACAGGACCCTGGGATCATGACCTGAGCTAAAGGCAGTTGCTTAACGACTGAGGCACCCAGGGGCCCCAACCTCCTCCTTGAAATTAAGATGGCCATCACCTCTGTGGAGCAGGCCCTGACCTAACATACTTGCTGGTGAAGAGGGGGCCAAATAGAAAGAGAAAATCTCTTCAGATAGGCCTATATGGGCAAGAGAGAGAGAGCTTAGGTCATGTTCCCAGAAGCAGACCCTGAGGCTAGGATACAGGTCAAGTGATTGCTTTTGGAAGTGCCCCAGGCGGGGTGGTGGAGTGGGGGTCCTGCAAGGGAGTGGGCAGAGAGAACATGTAAGGTGAAGCTGAGCATGGGTTCCATTCCAGGAGAACTGCCAGAGGCCAGTTGGGGGGGCTCCGAGTATAACTGACACCTCAGAATTAGTTTTACCTGAGGTGAGGGAGCTGGGTTTCACACTCCTGCACATCCCGTCACTGGGTAGGAGCTGGCCCAGGGTGGTGTGGGGGTGGTACACGAACTTCTGAGCTCCCATGGCTCTAAGTATGTCCAGGTGAAGTGGCTCCTGGTTAGTCCTCTGAAGAAGGTGGCTGATTCCACCATTAGAAGCAAAGCAGCACACAGAAGCTGGAGGATGGTACACAGAAGTGGGAGGAGGGAACCTAGAGGATCCGGGTAGGGGTGCAGAGGAGCTCTCAGCCCTTCCTCAGAGAACAACAGACAAGAGAATGCCTTAGCTGGGCTCCCCACGTGACTTTCACTGGAAGTGAAAGGTCATATGGCCCTGACCTTCCACTGCCTACTAGTGAAACATCCCCAGTGACTGCTCTGAGCTCTGACCTCCATGGAGGGGAGGGAAAGAAGGAAAGTAGGCAGAGGGTAGAAGCACGAGGAAGGGGAAGGGAAGTGCCCCTTCTCCAATAGCCATTTCTACCTTCCTCAGAGACTGGGTGTTAGCCTGCTCTAGAGAGCATAAAATCCTAACTAACGTAAGCTGTTGTGAATAAGTGATTTGTCTAAATTACATAATTTTGGCAGAGCAGAGGTCAGATTTTGTGGCTGGAAGTTTAAGGATGTTTTCCTTAGATTATGTGATCTCCTTGTAGTTAGCCCAGTTCTTTGTAAACTAGGATAAGGAAAATAAACCTTGTAGTGGTTTTTTTTTTTTTTTTAAGATTTTATTTATTTATTTGTCAGAGTGAGAGAGAGCATAAGCAGGAGGAGTGGCAGGCAGAGGCAGAGGGAGAAGCAGGCTCCCTGCCGAGCAAGGACCCGGATGTGGGATTCAATCCCAGGCCACTGGGATCACGACCTGAGCCGAAGGCAGACGCCCAACCAACTGAGCCACCCAGGCGCCCCTGTAGTGGTTATTTTATGATTTGATTCTATAGCTCCTCCTACCCCTTTACCCCCTTCCCCCCGCCCAAGACTAAGGAGTCTTCTCAAAAGCTTTAGGTTTCACTGCTTATGGTGTAATAGTTTTGCCAGACTATAAACAGCTGTGTTTTTTTTATTAACTCTGGCACCATGTGGTTTGGGACCGTTGAGCATAAGAACCAGCACTATCCCACGGACTGGGTGACCAAGGCAGAAGATCTCTGGTTTATGACCGGTGGCAAGGGTGGGGTCATTAGTGACACTGGAATATATGACACAGAGACCACATTTCCCGAGCAAAACATTAGATCATATGGCCTGATGGTATCAGGGCAGTTGCGTAGAATATTTGAAATTGGAACTAACCTAGGGGTAGATATCATATATAACCTCCTTAAGTTGGTATTTATAAAACTTAAAAAAAAAAACAACTAAAACCTATAGCAAGAAATAAATTTAGAAGAGGCAGGCTGGTATAATGTTAAGACCATAGACTCTAGGGCCAGATTGCCCAGGTCCGAATCCTGTCTCTGCCACTTGCTAGTTGGACCATCATGGGTGTGTTACTTAAATTCCCTGAGCCTTAGCTATTCAACTGTAAAACTGGGGTAAGAAATAGTTCCATCTCATCGGATGATCTTGAAGATTAAATGAGTCAATGCATGTAAATGCCCCTGGCTCAGTGCCTGGCCCATGGTAAGCATTAGATGAGTTTTTGCTAGTAGTAGCTTTGTATTTGACCCAGTACACATAAACTTCCACACACATAATATCTGAAGCAGAAACTGATTAGTGTAATATACTTTGATGTTTTCTATTTTATACTATTCTACTTTATTTCATTAAAAACATATAATTCACCATCTCTAATAGGGTTTGAATTACACTTTTAGCCTCAGTGTCTTACGGACTGTTGTGAGCATCTCTCCAAGCAGCAGTACTACGAAATGGGGGACTTGGTTCAAATGTTTATGATATGATTTACTTTTCCTCCTTTGATAAATTAATTCACTCTCAAGATTTCTAGAATCAAAGGAGGAGGTAGACTAAGGCTTAAGGACTTGGCTTGGAACTTTGGGTATCTGAGAGCTGGAAAATGATGGGCCTCGGTTATTGGAACTTTGGATTGAGTAATTCTGAGGGACTTGAGAGGAGAGGAAGAAAGTTGAGACTTTCCAAGATTCCTGCTGTGTCCCTTGAACTCCTACTCTCAGAAAGTACAGTTAATAATATCACTCTCCAGCCCCTCTGTCTCCTGTCCTTTCCTGAGGAAATACGTTGTTGGCTGGACCTCAGTGAGTTGAAATAGCAGATAAATGAAGACCTTGTTCCTGTCCCCCCCACCCCCCAGGTAAATCATCTAAGTGCAAATAAATGCCTTTGCGTTTGTTGGGGTTGGGTGATTTGTTTCCAAGTGGGAAAGAGGTTATGCTTTCATTTGTGAAATATCTTTCTTCTCTCCTTCTGATGATGAAAAGTGCATCTAAAGTCGATGTGAGGCCTATAAACCGAATTCATAAACAGTGCGAATCCACAATCAAATTATGTGCATCTTTAAAAATGGCCTCTCTTCCTATAATTGCCCTGATGCAATGCTGTAAACTTCTGACTTGAGGTATTAAACGGGTAAAAAGGAAACCACGTCACACTAATTCAGACGTGTTGGAATGATTAAAAATGAATTTCTAATGAAGAAGTATGTCAGTAAAATCACAATTAAAATAGTGCTTCAAATGATCAGGATTTGCTTTTATTTTATATTTTGTGGCACAGTATTTCCCAGAAGGTTATGACTGCATATGGCAGAGATGGAAAATGGAGACATGAAAATGAGGTCATGTCCAAGTGGGTGAGAGGCGATCACCATCAGCAGCCAAGCCAAATCTGCTTCCTATGCAAATGATGGCCCAGGGGCTGGCAGGAGAGCCATTAAGGTCTTTGTTAAGCCCTGACTCACCGCCATCTGCTCTCAAGTCCCGCTGTCCTAAATGGGCAATGTTGTAACTAACATCTGGGGTAGAGATTTTCTTCAGTGCATTCTGATTTCAGATGGTCAAACAGGTTCTGTCTGATTAAACGATGGTTTAAAGCTTGTTCATTTTTTTCAATCATTTGCCCTCCCCACCTTGTTTTTATACCCAGTTTTTAAAAGTGTTGCCTAATAAACTTCTGTTTATTTTTCAAGGGAAAAGGAGGATGTTTGGGATGGTGGTTATCAGAACTGAGGTAGGGATTAGAATACAATTTCTATTTCTTCTTGTTTCTATCATGAATCTAGAGATTCTCTTGGGATCCCTTGTGCATTCATTCACTCATTCACTCATTGTTGGTTTATTTAACAAATATTTATTGAGCGTCTACTTATGTGCCAGAGATTGTGATAGGACTTTGGCATCATTGGTGAACAGAATCGAATAGGCACTGACCCCCATGAGGATATTCTAAGTGGGCTCATGGAAAGCATAATTACGTTTGGTTTTGCCAGAACTATGAAGAAATGAAACAAGTCATCTGAGAGAGAAATTTGGTGGAGTTGAGATCATGGGTAGGGTAATGCAGACTTGGTTTAGATGGGCTGGTCAGGACGGCTGTATGTCAGGTTGCTAAAAGTCAATTAATTTAAAACCAGTTTGCTGAACAAACTGAGGGTTGCTGGAGTGGTGGGGGGGAGGGATGGGGTGGCTAGGTGATAGACATTGGGGAGGGTATGTGCTGTGGTGAGCGCTGTGAATTGTGTAAGACTGTTGAATCACAGACCTGTACCTCTGAAACAAATAATACATTATATGTTAAAAAAAAAAAAAAAAGAAGAAGATAGCAGGAAGGGAAAAAGGAAGAGGGGGAAATTGGAGGGGGAGACAAACCATGAGAGACTATGGGCTCTGAGAAACAAACTGAGGGTTCTAGAGGGGAGAGGGTGGGGGGATGGGTTAGCCCGGTGATGGGTATTAAAGAGGGCACGTACTGAATGGAGCGCTGGGTGTTATATGCAAACAATGAATCATGAAACACTACATCAAAAACTAATGATGTAATGTATGGTGATTAACATAATAAAATTAAAAAAAAAAACCAGTTTGCTGAAAGCTAATTCATTGCATGGCTATGATTTGAAATTCATCGAAGGACTAACTCACTAAGTTATTTATGTCATCTATACTATTTAGTTTTGGTTTTCATTTTGATTTTCTACCAACATTTTAAGGAATTTCCAACTGTTTTTTCCCTAGTCAGGCTTAAGAGCTTGGGGAGTACAGAGGGCCACAAAAAATACATTCATAAGGATATATTCTTGAATGGGAAGAATTGTTATAAATATATTTTTCATTAAGTTATCTTTATTCATAAGGATAATACATTTATATGAACTCTTCACATTTAAGAATATATGCAAGAAGGCACTATTTATAAGGAATATATTCATAAAAAGAATACTTTCTTTGAATATATTCAGAAAACAATGTATTTATGAGGAGAATATATTCATAAGAATACGTTCAACTTTTTTCTGCTTCAGCTTCTTGCTGTTGCTACTGGAGACTGAGAGACAGAATTAGAGGCAGAGGGGGGTAAACTGAGGCACAGATGGAAAGGAACTTGTTTCCAGCTCAAGTGCTGGGGAGCTGGGGAAGAGAGAAAACATTTCTTAAGATGATATTATGAAAGCAAAATGAAAACCAATCAACTGAACTAGAAAGTTAAAAGACATCATTATCTTAGGCAAACTGATTATTTGAGGAAGGGATCATTTAAGTAATTGCTGTTTGGGGGATTAGTAGATTGTATGATTTATCACCTAAACTGGGATGCTTTTGAGAATGAAAGGGGTACTGTTAATAATCATGCTGGGACAGTAGGTATAAATTAGAACTGTCCTGGGCAAACTGAGATGTAGGGTCATTCTATACCCCTGCCTTCTGGTCCAAACTGGTCTCTGGTGTCCATGTTTGAGTAAGGTTGGGCATGCACAAACCCGAGGAACAGGCTGGATCTGCTTGGTTTTGCAATATGGCTACATGGCTGAATGTGAGATTGAATATGTGGATTGTTTTCAACATGAATACCATCTTCTGTTTGAAAGATCTAAAGCTGTTGGGTATTAGGATAAGTTTGAAGGAGAGCTGTGATTTCTTGGATGGCATCCATGGCAGTTATTACCTTTCAGTGGATGACTTCCAATTCTAGATCTCTAGGCCAAGCTCCAAACTGAAATTTCCAAACACAAGCTGGACATCTCCCACAGGCACCTCAAATCCAACATGTCCCAAGTTGAACTCCTAGGAAGAGAATGTAGAGAGATTAAAAACCAGACCTTTGAGAAGGCTTTCTCACTGCCATTTTTTCATGCTATGCTTAATTATATTTTTGACAACCTGAGAGGACTTTCTTCCTCCTCTTTAGTCCTCAAAATCTGTATTTTAGAGACTAGCTCAAATCTCATTTTTTGGTGGCATTGTCTTTATGAAATCACCACATTCCTCTCTCCCTTATAAAAATTACCAATTGTTTATGATAGCAACCCAGGGTGGTCACAAGTAAGGCCCGTGGTTAGTACCATTTAGTTTGGAATGGCATTGTTTTCTAAGTGTTTCAGATGTGCCAGATATTTTTACCATAGCAATTAGCACATCGCTAAGCAGATAACAGGATCATTTAATTCACACAATGAATATTTACTGAGGACACTATTATGCACCAGGTACTATTCTAGTTTCTGGAGATAGAGCAATCAACAAAACAGAAGGTGTCATGGCCAGAAGCTTACATTTTAGTGGAGAGGATGGACAATGAAAAAACCTAGAACTCATTTTAAAGATGAAGAGAATTAGGCCATGAGAAATGAAGGGATGTGCCTAAGGAAATAGAATCTAGTGTAGGAACCAGGGTTTGAATTTGATGTGCCTTCTAGGACAGCATTATTTCCCAGCACACCAAACCAAGTGCTCTGCATAGCATTCTGGAGGAGGCGCTCCATGTGCTGGGTCCTGTGGGGGTGTTTGCCTGTCCTTCCGTAGCTGCATTTCTGGGCGGTCAAGAGGGAACCCAAGAGTTCCACCTGTTTCTGATAAGAAGATGATCCTTTGTCTTTCTGCACTTCTATCTGCGGGAGCTGAGAGAGAGGCTAGGAGCTGTGAGTCCTCCAGGTTACACCCCAGGAGCAGGAGTGGTAGGGTCCTAGAATTCTGTAGACTCCTGGTAAACCCCCTCAGTCCACTCTCCTCTCAACACTCAAATCTTCACCAGTTTTTATCTTGAGACCCTCAGGACTAGTCTCATTGTGTCCTTCATTGCAATTTCCATTAGTCACCTCGAGAAGTCCTGAACTGGACAAATATTGTATGATTCCACTTATCTGAGGTATCTAGAACAGTCAGATTCACAGAAGCAAAAGGTAGAAGGGTGGTCACCATGAGCTGGGAGGATGGAGGTATGAGAGTTGTTTGATGGACAGTTTCCGTTTTGCAAGATGAGAAGAGTTTTGGAGATTGGTTGGACAACAGTGTGAATGTCCTCAACACTACTGATCTGTACACTTAAAAATGGTAGATTTTATGTTATGTGTGTTTGCCACAATTAAAAAAAAAATAGGGGCGCCTGAGTGGCTCAGTTGTTAAGCGTCTGCCTTCAGCTCAGATCATGATCTCAGGGTCCTGGGATCGAGCCCCGCATCGGGCTCCCCGCTCTGCGGGGAGCCTGCTTCATCCTCTCCCACTCCCCCCGCTTGTGTTCCCTCTCTCGCTGTCTCTCTCTCTGTCAAATAAATAAATAAAATCTTAAAAAAAAAAAAATAAAAGAAGTGTAGGACCCAAGCTCATCTTTCAGCCCCTAGTGGCTCATCCCCATTCGTGTGTATGACTGTAAAGCTACTCCTTCTTCCAACAGTCCTGACCTGCAAATGTCACTCAGTTATTTGCCTGTCTTTCTCTCTCCCTTCAACTAGGATATTTGGTCCATTGGAGCAGAGAGTTCTGTTGGTTTCATTTACTGTTATAATCACAGCACCTGTAAGAGTGCCTGACACGCAGTAGGTATCAGTACATATTTGTTGACTGTCTGCTGACTTCTGTGTGAATCCGCACAGAGGAATGAGCAACTTATTAGGGACTTAGCAAAAGAAAGGTAGAGAAAAGCAGTGGCAGTCACACCGCCATCTCTCCCTCTTCACGTAATTAGTCATTGCCACAGAAAATATCTTCGTGTGACATGTTTCATTAAAAAAAAATAGCATTAACTATTTCAAAGCATTTTGTTTTGAATCATAGCTGGGGAAGGATGGGGGAGTGCTTTTCTGTTTTATGAACCAGCCTATTTATTGCCACATGGAGTATTTCCTTTCGGGGCTGCAGGGTGCCTCTTCTGCCACCCAATTTTTTATTTAGTGACATTATTTCATGGCTGGTTTCCACCTTCATTTTTCACTAAAAATATATTACAGATTTTTTTTCTTCATTCACCCCCTTGAACTATCACTCACTTGTCTTATGGATGTTCTAATGCTTCGAAAATTGCTGCAATCATAGGTAATCCAAAGAATTCTACCTTATTAACAGCACAGCCAGGAGTTAATCAGAAGTCTTCATTTGCCTGACACAATTCACAGCCCGTGAGGGGTGATTGCTCCATCACTTGTCTTCTTCCTTTTTCTCTGCATTGTTTTTCACTCTGAATTCATTTGGTAACCACTACTCTTTGGATCTTTTCCCTTGAGCTTCCTTGCTGCATCTACACACGCACGTGTTTGGACTATTTTGTGTGACTGGACCATCTATTTAATTAATTATCTGGTCACTTCTGTAAAAAACATTAAATCCTTTTTTTTTATAACTTTGAATTATTTGATCGATTTGATGAATGAACTCAGTCCAAATGGTTTCAACAGCCATCAGTGGTGACTTGCTATCTGTCTCAAAGAAATTTACCTTTTTTTCCAGCCTTCATTTTCTTTTTATTCAATGCCTTCTCTGTCTGTTAGTTTTAAAGTGATCTCAGAGCTCCTTTTGAGGTATAGGCTTTTCTTGAATACCAGAGCAGCTTATTTGCCCTAGATCGCATTATAGACTGTTATTGCTTCTTATTGCATGAGGGGACAGCAAGGGTTTCCTTGTTTCTAGACCTCTGTCTAGTAGAAATGAATGTGGTAAAACAAAAAAAAGTGTGTGTTTATTAATATATGCTATATACATGTAAGTCCATAAAACTTAAGGCTTATTTATTTATTTATTTTTGTATCCTTAACTCCAGGTGTTTTGATATAATCAAGTCTGGGTCAATGGTCCAGTTGGTCTTACATAATTTACTGTTGGTAAATTTTTTTTCTCACTTTCTTTTTAAAAACTGGGTATACATGGTAATAAGAGACCTGCTATAATCTTTTTCCCAACCCCCATCCTACTCTAGCCTTTATATTAGTTATCAGTAATTACAAGTCACAGTGTGGTATCACTTCAGGGTTCTGAATTTGGAAATTTTGACAATCCTTCACATGACCTCAAATCAGTGATGGAGGTGTTCGTGGCTGTTTTTTGCTTCTTCTTCTTACACCTTCCCTCTCCTACCCCCACTTCCTGCTTCCCATGCAGAGACACAGATATGCAAAATGCATGCCACATATATATTTTCTTGGTGTTTCTAAGCACTTCTTTCATATGGAATATGTGTTGTACACTGTATTATACATCATATCACAGTAATACCTCAGGAGGCTGGCATGGTTTGGCATAAAGGGTTTGGATGATTTTTGTTTTGGTTAACTTGATTTGAGTAACACACTTTTTTGTTTGAAATGGAAAATTTCTAAAATAAAGTCTATACGCTATATCCTAGTAATTGTAATATATAAAATATAACTAAACCTTTTCTTAATGAGGTAGGGCATCCATTAAAGAGCGTTAGTGGGTTGTATAGACAAGTGCTTTCAGAGCTGGGTTTTGATTCAGTCAGAATTCTTGGTTGTAAGAAACAGTTAATGGACTTTGGTTTATTAGGGACAGAGGGCACTCAAACTGGAGACATTCAGTTTTGGGGCTAAGTTTCTAGAAATAATGCCCAAATATAGGCCAAAGACCTGGTTCTATAAGGAAAGTCCTCTCCCTGCAGCCACTGACTACTTGCAAGCATAGTTTTAAATGCAGCTTCTCTGCCGGCAACTTCCCCTTACAGCCCCTGCTGTGGCCACTAGTATGAGAGAGGGAGAAGGAAAGGAGGACAGAGAGAGAGAATTTCTAGAGCATTCAGTGTCAGTGTGCTTTCTGTACCAAGACTGGTGTGATGTTACCAAACTTGGCTTCATGGATGCGCCCTTGTGGTGAGGGGAGAGCTAACATTTTCAGCTCCTCCAGGGGGAGGCTGTCTACCCACCACCCAAACTCATAAAGTGAAAGGGGTTCATATAGGGAAGCCAAGATTACCATCGGATGCCCACTTTAGGTTAAATGTATAATATTCCGGGCCAATTCCTGGCACTCACTTCTTTGCCTATGTCCTGATATGAGCACAGTTCCTTGTTTCAGGCAAGTGGGAAACAGCCTGTGCAATTGCAAGTGGAATCTCACTGCCTTTCTGTGGGGTCAGAATCAGAATCTCCGAGGGTTTTTTTTTTGTCTTCAGTAAAGTTCTTTAATATTTTTATCTTTGAAGTTTGGCTTCTTTGACACTGTTAAAAACATCTTATTTTAGCATCCAGAGCTATTTTACCTTTATGGGCTCTCCCCGGCCATCTTTTAGAATTTCAGGATTTTTACTCCTAGTAGTCTATTAAAGACAGGTGGTGGTGTTTCAACTGCTGACATAATTGGGCATCCTGTGTTCTCGATTTCCTTAGTGCCAGGTAATTGTGAAATTTGTTCTGGATATAGGTTGATTCAGGTTTACCATTGTCTAGTTCTGAAGAAGTTGGGATAAAATTCATTGTGTGAATGTGGATGGTTGTCTCAGTTTACTTTTGTGTGGATGGAAGTGATCCTGCTAGAGCTGGACTCCTGGGTACTGGGAGCGGGGTCGAGATGGTAGAGAAAGAGGAAAGGCAGAAATGGGGCAGGGATCCTGACTCCATGTGCACTGGCACATGTGGCCATGTTTCTTACTTCCAAAAGGATCATCCAGAAATCCGACCACCTACGCTCTTGACCTTCAAGTATTGTCAGTATTTATTGCACCTGCCCATCAGCTATTTTTATGATTTTTATTTTTTTTAAATTTATTAAATTTATTTTTAAATTTTATTTGAGAGAGAGAGTGAGCGAGAGAGAGAGAGCACATGAGCAGGGGCAGAGGGAGAGGGAGAAGCAGACTCCCCACTGAGCAGGGAGCCTGATGCGGTGCTCAATCCCAGGACCCTGGGATCATGACCCGAGCTGAAGGCAGACACTTAACCGACTGAGCCACCCAGGCGCCCTATTTTTATGATTTTTAGAAGCATTGGTAGTAGATATTGATGAGAAGGAAGAGAATGTTCAAAAGCATGATCTAAAATTATAATGCTGTATTTTAATGAACTAACTTTGGTTCGGATCCAGGTTTTACCAATAACTGGTGAACTTGGGCACATTATAATCAACCTCTCTGACCTCCCATGTCTTTCTCTGCAAAGTGAGATAATGCTTGTTTTGTATAGCCTTTGAAGATTAAATGAGGTAAATAGGTAAATTGTCAGTTATAGAGAAAGTATTCAGTAAATGTTGGGTCCCTTCTCTGGAGTTTATTCATGTATGCTGACCCTATCCCCCCCCTTGTGATGACTTTAATATCTGTTTACAGTATTGCTGATGGAGAATAGTGTCAATCCAGAGTTTGACAGCCTCTCACTCCTATATAAGTCTAGTGTCACTCCTGGAATCACAGTGAACTTTCTAACTTTTTTTCTGTATAACTTGATGGGGTTAGGAAATCATGGCTATTTTGGAAACATTCCAGCATAGAAGCTATATACCAGAAAAATAAAATTCTAGGAAAACACCTCCTCCGAGGAATAATTCTGTTTTTGGAGGACTACCATGTATATTTTGCTTTATGTTGTATTTCCTAAAATGGATTTATTTCTTTATTTTTAAGTAATGCAATAATTTAAAAGAAAGCACCATCTTGGCTTATATTTCCCCCCGAAGATGATAGCTTTCTTCATTAGGATGCCTAATTAAAAAGTAGTATTTGTGCTTCTTCTGCCAACCTTCCAAAAAATTCACTGCTGGGCAGAGGAAGAAGTTGATAAATAAAAAGTAATTTGTTCATAAAATTTATAAGCTGCTGCAAATAAGGACCCAGGAAGAAAGTGCCAAGTCAGCTTGAAATGGTAGATGGTAATCACAACAGCAAATGTACAAATGCATTATGGTAAGGATAAATCAACTGGCAAGGCTCGATGTGAATAATACGGAAAAAACAACTACATGGAGAAATGTCAAATGAAGGATTATCTTTGCTTGTGAAGAATCTATTCAAATTATAAGTCCAGCGCAGGATTTCTGCTTCTGCAAACCTTAAGGGCTTCTACTGACTAACAGCAGCCCCAGCACCCGCAACAATAAACCTTTTATTTTCCTCCTAGCGCCTAAGAGTTCTGGGTCTAAGAGACAGGGTTTTCAGTGGACTGTGTCTTTAATTGCAGATTTAACCCTAAAAGAAGGGTTCCTGCAAGCTCTGCTTGGGGCAGGAGATGTATATCATCAAGGAGACACAAGTTTGCTTCTTAACTGGCCTTTGCCGTCAAGAGCATTTGTAGAGAATTTTAGTCTTGACCTCTGAAATAATGTTTCATTGAGCAAGCATGACTTTATAACCATAAAATAACTTTAGTATTACTATTTTCTTCCCTGTCCCTTTCCATTTATTGTGTGGAGCTAGTTCTTCCCTGTGCCCAGAGGAAAGATAAAATTTACTGTACACTATAGCTACTATCTGACCACTCACTTAACAGTAGGTCATCCTGTTAGTATGTCCAGGCCAGTGTGAGATCTTAGAATGAGTATATTTCATTAAAGATTAGTGCTTTTCCTCCTCCCCCAGCTCAGGCCTTCTGAAGGCTGGCCATAAGCACTGGGCAAAAGGGGATCTGGTCAGTTTCTTTTCTTTTCCCTCAAAGTGCATCATACCCCCCTTTCCTCATTTTGAGAGAAAGGCCACTATTTCAGATCACCTTCACGGTAGAAGGTAGGAGGGGCTGGGGAGAGAGGGATGCAGCCAGGAAAGATGTCCCCTTTCCTACTGCTGTCATCACATGGCAGCTGACTCCACAGGTGGGCTGACTCGATTGTGGGGCACATTGATGTGTTATCTGCGTATTCTCACCTCCGGGGAGCTGTCACTTGCAGTCCATCACCAAATCTGTTAGTTTTGTTTTCAAAAATTAGGCCACATCTAACCATTTTGTATCTTTTCCACTGCACCCCATGCTCCAAGCCACCACCAGTTCTCTCCTGGATTTTTGCAGTGGCCTTCTCTTAGCTGGTTTTCCTGCTTCTGCCTGTGTGTTTCTTACATATAGTAGTGAATGGGATCCTTTAACATATCGTTCAGATTGTTATTCCTTTGTTCAAACCATCTGGTGGTTCCTATCTCACTCAAAGGCCTTTGACATACTACATGGTCGTCCCTTCCCCAACTGTAGTTTTTGGACCTCATCTTCCGCCAGTTGCCTCACTTTTCCAGAACACTGCAGATGTGATTCCACCTCAGGGCCTTTGCATTTGCTGTTCCCTCTACCCATGATGCTTTCCCTCAGATACCCACATAGCTTACTCCCTCATCTCCTTAAAATCTTTGTGCAAATGTCTCTTTCTTAGTAAACATTTCACTGATTGTTTCATTGAAATCTGCAAACCCACCTTCCCCTGAGCACTCTCCCAATTCTTCCCAGGCTTTATTTTTCTCCATAATGATTTTTTTTTTTTTACCAACTATATATTTTACTTATATATACTTTTTTCTTCCTTTGCTATAAACTTAACAAAGGCAGGATTTTTATCAGTTTGTTCCCAGTTGTATCCCTATCATGTAGAACAGTGCTTGGCATGTAGTAGGTGCTCCATAATATTTTTGAAACAATGAATGAATGATTGTTTACACTTACCATGTTTTATTGTAACTCACGTGTTCACATGACTCTGTCTCTCTTTAGGCTGTTGAGAGTAAGGCCGAGGTCTTAGTCATTTTGTTCCCTGCAGATCTAGCTTAATGCCTGGCAGAGGATAAGTTCTCAATAAGTATTTATTGATTAAATTAAAGAATGACTGAATCAAGGGAGATTGTTGGAGAGGGTGGAAAAAAGAAACGGAGGAGTCAACTCTCATGGAAGATTGGGGAGGAGAAAGTTACAAGGCAAAATAAAATGGCCAAATATTCAAGGGAGAAGTGATGGAATTTGGAATGGGAAGAGGCTGGGGCATTGGAGGTGGGGTAGGGTTGCCAGGCCAGTTGAAGAAGGATGAGAGGTGCAGTGGAGGTGACCGAGCAGAGACTGTCCCGGAGAAGTTTGTGAGGGGACTGCATGGAATTCAGCCTGAGGGGAAGTTGGTTGGGGGAATATATGTGTGTATATTAGCCAAGGGAGGATTGAAGATGTCTGTAATGTCGAGTGGAGAAAGAGACTAAAGATTTGGTAGAGAGGGGATAGATGTTGCAGCAGATTTGGGAGAGGGCAGAAGGAGGTGGGACTGAGGACAGGAGAAGACCCAGTCCTGGGAAGAAGTAACCTTATAACTTCTCTGAGGTAGGGGGCATCACTGGTCCTGGCTTGGATACACAGGTGTGGAGGGAGGGAGGGAGGAAGCTACCTACCTACCTATTTATTTATCTTTATCATTTATCTTTCTATTTGCCTCCTCATCCATCCATCTGTTCATCCATCTATCCATCTTTCCACCTATGTATTTATCTGTTGAATATTCCATTTTTCTTAGAACCCAGCCTAATTTTCTTGGTCCTTCTGATGGCTTGTGCCCATTGATGCAGGGGGCGGGGCGGGGGGGGGCGGCGGACTGTGGCATTCTGAGGTGAAGCTAGGGAATAGAGAACTTTTTCAAGGTATGTGCAGCCCTCATGGCAAGTGAGGGGTTTTGAATTACCCTCCCCTGTACAATGATTTCTCTGGCCTGAAGATCACTTTGAGGTCAGATAGACACAGTGCAAGATAAAAAACAACAGCTTACTAATATTTAGAATGCTATACTTTTCAAAGTACTTAAAATCCAAAATCTTCCAGCTAATTGCTAATTTCCACTTAGTTCTCTGCAGACTTGGCAAGATGATTGTAGGTAAATAATTCCTACCTTTCCCTATAATATCCAGCAAAAGAATTGAGAAATGCTTTTTTCTTCTAATAATTACCACTTCTATTTATGAACAATGGAAGGAAACAAAATAAAGAGTAAATGGAAGAAATGAAAAAATAAATCCACCCTGCCTTGACACTCTGTCCAGTTAATGAACCCTACAGAGGACTGCATTAACACTGGCACACTTTTTAATGATGGAATAACTCAATATGTGCACTCATTCGGGACATTTATAGATTATTAATTACCCATACATGGTATTCAA
Source organism: Halichoerus grypus (assembly GCF_964656455.1). NCBI lineage: Eukaryota > Metazoa > Chordata > Mammalia > Carnivora > Phocidae > Halichoerus > Halichoerus grypus. The sequence continues at coordinate 100,399,955 of NC_135713.1, forward strand.
CCTATGAATGTAATTACCCAGAGCCTCTCTTTCCTTGCTCACGCAGTATCTTGACTTGTTTCCCAAATCCCCCTCGGGTGTGTGGAGCCCCAGACATACTCTGCGCCCCTTGGAATCATTTTGGCAGTCCCCCCTAGTCTCTGCTTGGATTGACCTGGCGGATGTCGTGTGCTAGGTGCCTACTTTGAAGTATTGATTGTCAGGGCAAAGGTGTTAGGATGATTATGACACCCCCAGTCACACTCATGTTCATAGAGGGGACATGGGAAGCAGATTACGGGGACTGATTTATTTCAGAGACTTCGGGGACATTCTTGTTGCCCTTGCCTCTGAATCTGTGCTTAAAGACAGTTCGAAAATAATGAGGGCTGTTAACTAGAGAAAGAGACATGCTGAGCAGATGGTCCATCAGAGGCCAAGAGCCTAAACTGATGGTAAACCCGGGTGGAGATTTGGAAACAGAGGTTTCCTTGGGGAAATAATTTTGTGTTCCCAGATGTGCAATAGTTATTTCAGTAGCAATAAGGGTGACCTTAAAGAGGGGCCAATTTCTGATGTGACTCAAGCCTCAGGCTTGTGGAGATTTACAAAACAAGATTTTCACAGGGCTGATAGAATTTTTGCCCAATCCCGGTGGCCTAGCCTTGGATGCTTCTTGAGGAGCCCATTGAGATGGGGCATGGACTTTAGCTTCACTGGGGTGGAGGGAACACAGGGTCCCTCTCTCTCCCCCAGATATACTATTATTATTATTATACTATTATTATTTTTTTCTGATTGTAAACATAATATGTGCTGACTATAAAATGCTAAAACTTTTAGACATAAGTGAAATTGAAAGCGAAAGTCTCCTTAATTCAATATCGTAGACATAACCGTTGTTAGAATTTGTTGTATACCTTTCTAGAAGTTTTCTATACATCTATAAGCACATGTGTCAGCACATATATGTCTTTTAGATGAATAAAATAATATCAAACCTACTTTTCTATAAAATTTTTTAACATGAAATATTTCATGGATATCTTTTTTTGCAAATACATATAAATTTTCTTGTTCTTTTCCAGTGCTTAAGAGTATGCGGTTATATGGCATAGTACAATTTATTTAATTGGTCATTTAAATGTAATTAAAAATTTTTTATAAGTCATGCTGCAAAAAGAAATTGTGTACATTAGTTTTTGTCCATTTGTTTATTTCTTTTGGGTAGATTCTACAAGCTTAACAGCTAGTGTCAACAGGAATACTTACTGGTCTATATTGTCTCATTCGGTACCTCCCTAAAGTTGAACTGATTTATACTTCACCAGTGGAGTATTTATGCTTTCACCAACTTTGAATATTATAAGTCTCTTTAATCTTTGCTAATCTTAAGGTGGGACATGATAGATCATTGTTATTTTAATTTGTTTCTTTGATTACTAAGCAGGGTGAATAACTTTTCATATGTTTTTTAGCAATTTGTGTTTCTTCTTTTGAAATTGCCCTGTTCATGAGTCTTTACTTTTTTGGGGGAAGGTGACAACACTTGTCTTGTTTTTAACTGATGAGTAAGAAGTGTTCAGAAAATAGAGATACTAACATTTTTACTGCTCTACATGATACGTATTTTCTTCACAAAATATATTTTATTGCTGCTTTTATTTATAATTGTTTTTTTTAAAGATTTATTTATTTATTTATTTGAGAGAGCGAGAATGAGAGAGAGTACATGAGAGGGGGGAGGGTCAGAGGGAGAAGCAGGCTCCCTGCTGAGCAGGGAACCCGATGTGGGACTCGATCCCGGGACTCCAGGATCATGACCTGAGCCGAAGGCAGTCGCCCAATCAACTGAGCCACCCAGGCGCCCTATAATTATTTTTTAAACTAAGAATGTAATAAAGGTTCACTCATTGTATTTAGCTGTTAGGTACCTTTAGTTTCTTTTTAATAGAGAACAGTCACTCAAAATTTGTTTCCAGATAATATTCACTTTTTGAAAGACGGTTATTGATGTTTTTTTAAAATGTTCTGTATCATATTACATAAGTTTACTTCTGTTCTTAGTTTACCAATGGATTTAACCTGAAATGAATATAGAATTTTATCAACTGCATTTATTAAAATGATAATTTGGTCTTTTATTTTAGTCTATTAATCTAATGAATGAGACTAATAGATTTTCTTTTTTTTTTTTTTTATTTTATTATGTTATGTTAGTCACCATACAATACATCATTAGTTTTTGATGTGGTGATCCACGATCCATTGTTTTTGTATAACACCCAGTGCTCCATGCAGTACGTGCCCTCCTTAATACCCATCACTGGGCTAACCAATCCCCCCTCCCCCCTCCCCTCTAAAACCCTGTTTGTTTCTCAGAGTCCATAGTCTCTCATGGTTCATCTCTCCCTCCAATTCCCCCCACCATTTTTCCCTTCCTTCTCCTAGTGTCCTCCATGTTATTCCTTATATTCCACAAATAAGTGAAAGCATATGATAATTGACTTTCTCTGCTTGACTTATTTCACTTAGCATAATCTCCTCCAGTCCCATCCATGTTGATGTAAAAGTTGGGTATTCATCCTTTCTGATGGCTGAGTAATATTCCATTGTATACATGGACCACATCTTCTTTATCCATTCATCTGTTGAAGGGCATCTCGGCTCTTTCCACAGTTTGGCTATTGCGGACATTGCTGCTATGAACATTGGGGTGCATATGGCCCTTCTTTTCACTACATCTGTGTCTTTGGGGTAAATACCCAGGAGTGCAATTGCTGGGTCATAGGGTAGCTCTATTTTTAAATTTTTGAGGCACCTCCACACTGTTTTCCAAAGTGGCTGTACCAACTTGCATTCCCACCAACAGTGTAAGAGGGTTCCCCTTTCTCCACAACCTCTCCAACATTTGTTGTTTCTTTCCCTGTCCATTTTGGCCATTCTAACTGGTGTAAGGTGGTATCTCAATGTGGTTTTGATTTGAATTTCCCTGATGGCTAATGATGATGAACATTTTTTCATTTGTCTGTTAGCCATTTGTATTTCTTCTTCAGAGAAGTGTCTGTTCATCTCTTCTGCCCACTTTTTGACTTGATTATTTGTTTTTTGGGTGTTGAGTTTGAGAAGTTCTTTATAGATCTTGGATACCAGCCCTTTATCTGTAGTGTCATTTGCAAATATCTTCTCCCATTCTGTGGGTTGCCTCTTTGTTTTGTTGACTGTTTCCTTTGCTGTGCAGAAGCTTTTTATCTTGATGAAGTCCCAAAAGTTCATTTTTGCTTTTGTTTCACTAGCTTTTGGAGATGTGTCTTGAAAGAAGTTGCTGTGGGCGATGTCAAAGAGGTTACTGCCTATGTTCTCCTCTAGGATTTTGATGGATTCCTGTCTCACATTGAGGTCTTTCATCCACTTTGAGTTTATCTTTGTGAATGGTGTTAGAGAATGGTCGAGTTTCATTCTTCTGCATGTGGCTGTCCAATTTTCCCAGCACCATTTATTGAAGAGACTCTCTTTTTTCCATTGCATGTTTTTTCCTGCTTTGTCAAAGATTATTTGACCATAGAATTGAGGGTCCATATCTGGGTTCTCTATTCTGTTCCATTGGTCTATATGTCGGTTTTTGTGCCAGTACCATGCTGTCTTGGTGATCACTGATTTGTAATATAGCTTGAAATTGGGCAACGTGATGCCCCCAGCTTTGTTTTTCTTTTTCAACATCTCCTTGGCGATTCGGGGTCTTTTCTGATTCCATACAAATTTTAGGATTGTTTGTTCCAGCACTTTGAAACATGTCATTGGAATTTTGATCGGGATGGCATTGAAGGTATAGATTGCTCTGGGTAGCACAGACATTTTAACAATGTTTATTCTTCCGATCCATGAGCATGGAATATTTTTCCATCTTTTTGTGTCTTCTTCAATTTCTTTCATGAGTGTTTTGTAGTTCCTAGAGTATAGATCCTTTACCTCTTTGGTTAGGTTTATTCCGAGGTATCTTATGGTTTTTGGTGCTATTGTAAATGGAATCGTTTCTTTAATTTCTCTTTCTACAGTTGCGTTGTTAGTGTATAAGAAAGCAACTGATTTCTGTGCATTGGTTTTGTATCCTGCCACATTACTGAATTGCTGGATGAGTTCTAGTAATTTGGGGGTGGAGTCTTTTGGGTTTTCCACATAAAGTATCATGTCATCTGCGAAAAGAGAGAGTTTGACTTCTTCTTTGCCAATTTGCATACCTTTTATTTCTTTTTGTTGTCTGATTGCTGTTGCTAGGACTTCTAGTACTATGTTGAACAACAGTGGTGAGAGTGGGCACCCTTGACGTGTTCCTGATCTTAAGGGAAAGGCTCTCAGCTTTTCCCCATTGAGGATGATATTCGCTGTGGGTTTTTCATAGATGGATTTTATGAACTTGAGGAATGTTCCCTCTATCCGTATACTCTGGAGAGTTTTAATCAGGAAAGGATGTTGTATTTTGTCAAATGCTTTTTCTGCATCAATTGAGAGGACCATATGGTTCTTCTCCCTCCTCTTATTAATGTGTTCTATCACTTTGATTGATTTGCGAATGTTGAACCACCTTGCATCCCGGGGATAAATCCCACTTGGTCGTGGTGGATGATCCTTTTAATGTATTGTTGGATCCTATTAGCTAGGATTTTGTTGAGGATTTTGGAATCCATATTCATCAGGGATATCGGTCTGAAATTCTCCTTTTTGATGGGGTCTTTGCCTGGTTTGGGGATTAAGGTAATGCTGGCCTCATAGAATGAGTTTGGAAGTTTTCCTTCTGTTTCTATTATTTGAAACAGCTTCAGTAGAATAGGTATTATTTCTTCTTTGAATGTTTGGTAGAATTCCCCAGGGAATCCATCAGGCCCTGGACTCTTGTTTTTTGGGAGGTTTTTGATCACTGTTTCAATCTCATTACTGGTTATTGGCCTATTCAGGTTGTCAATTTCTTCCTGTTTCAGTATTGGCAGCTTATAGGTTTCCAGAAAATCCTCCATTTCATCCAGATTGCTCAGTTTATTGGCATATAGTTGTTGATAATAATTTCTAATAACTGTTTCTATTTCCTTGGTGTTAGTCATGATCTCTCCCCTTTCATTCATAATTTTATTAATTTGGGTCCTTTCTCTTTTCTTTTGGATAAGTCTCGCCAGTGGTTTATCAATCTTATTAATTCTTTCAAAGAACCAACTTCTAGTTTCGTTGATCTGATCTACTGTGTTTCTGGTTTCTAATTCATTGATTTCTGCTCTAATTTTAATTATTTCTCTTCTAATGCATGGCTTAGGCGTCGTTTGTTGCTTTTTCTCTAGTTCTTTAAGGTGTAGAGTTAGTTGGTGAATTCGGGATTTTTCTATTTTTTTGAGTGAGGCTTGGATGGCTATGTATTTCCCCCTTAGGACCGCCTTTGCAGTATCCCATAGGTTTTGGACCGATGTGTTTTCGTTCTCATTGATTTCCATGAATTGTTTAAGTTCTTCTTTGATTTCCTGGTTGACCCAAACATTCTTGAGCAGAGTGGTCTTTAGCTTCCAAGTGTTTGAATTTCTGCCAAATTTTTTCTTGTGATTGAGTTCCAGTTTTAGAGCATTGTGGTCTGAGAATATGCAGGGAATAATCTCAATCTTTTGGTATCGGTTGAGACCTGATTTGTGACCCAGTATGTGGTCTATTCTGGAGAAAGTTCCATGTGCGCTCGAGAAGAATGAGTATTCTGTTGTTTTAGGGTGGAATGTTCTGTAAACATCTATGAGGTCCATCTGGTCCAATGTATCATTCAAAGCTCTTGTTTCCTTGTTGATTTTCTGCTTAGATGATCTGTCCATTGCTGAGAGTGGAGTATTGAGGTCTCCTACAATTAACGTATTGTTATCAATATGACTCTTTATTTTGGTTAACAGTTGGCTTATGTAGATGGCTGCTCCCATGTTGGGGGCATAGATATTTACAATTGTTAGATCTTCTTGTTGGATAGATCCTTTAAGAATGATATAGTGTCCTTCTGTGTCTCTTATTACAGACTTTAGTTTAAAATCTAATTTGTCTGATACAAGAATTGCTACCCCAGCTTTCTTTTGAGGTCCGCTGGCATGGAAGATGGATCTCCATCCCTTCACTTTCAGTCTGGATGTATCTTTAGGTTCAAAATGAATCTGTTGTAGACAGCATATGGATGGGTCCTGTCTTTTTATCCAGTCTGCAACCCTGTGCCATTTTATGGGACCGTTTAGGCCATTCACGTTGAGAGTGATTATTGAAAGATATGAATTAATTGTCATCATGTTGCCTGTGAAGACATTGTTTTTATAGATTGTCCCTGTAAATTTCTGTTGTAAATCACTCTTGGGGTCTTTCTCCTTTTATAGAACCCCCCTTAATATTTCTTGCAGGGCCGGCTTAGTGGTCACATATTCTTTCAACTTCTGCCAGTCGTGGAAGCTCTGCATCTCTCCATCCATTCTAAATGAAAGCCTTGCCGGATAAAGTATTCTTGGCTGCATGTTCTTCTCGTTTAGTACTCTGAATATGTCTTGCCAGGTCTCTGTGGATAGGTCTGACGTTATTCTGATGTTCCCCCCTCTGTACATAAGGAATCTCTTCCCCCTAACTGCCCTTAAGATGGTTTCCTTGGTTCTAAGATTTGCAAGTTTTACTATTATGTGCTGGGGTGTTGGCCTGTTTTCCTTGATCTTAGGAGGGGTCCTCTCTGCCTCTAGGACACGAATGTTTGTTTCATTCCCCAGATTTGGGAAGTTCTCAGCTACGATTTGCTCAAATACATCTTCTAGTCCTCTCTCTCTCTCCACTCCCTCTGGGATTCCAATTATTCTGCCATTGGAATGCTTCATGGTGTCACTTATTTCTCTGATTCTATTTTCATGGATTCTGAGTTGTTTTTCCCTGACCTCCTCTTTTCCCTTTTTGTCTATTATATTGTCTTCCAGGTTGCTTATTTGCTCTTCTGCCTCAGTTACCCTATCTGTTAGATTATCTAGATTGGATTGGATCTCATTGATAGCATTTTTAAGTTCTGCCAATTTAGCTTTCATTTCTGCCCTTAGAGACTCTATGTTGCCATTAATTGATTTCTCCATTCTAGCCATTGTCTTCACAGTTGCTAGCCTGAATTCCATCTCTGACATCTTGGTTATATCTGCCTCCATTTGTAAATCTGCAGCATAAGTCCTAATCTCTGAGTCTTTTCTATTTTGGGGGCTCCTCCTCCTAGTCATTCTGTTGATGGGTGTTTGAGGGAATGTATAGAGTCCCAATTATTGACCAGAACCCAAGCAAGATGCACCTGTTTTCTTGGGACCTTAGGGTTGCTGGCCTCTTGTTTTCCCAGCCTGTCTTCTGGGGGAGGGGCCTGCCGCGCTGTTCCTCAGGCAACCCTGTTTGGGCGGAGTTGCCCTGCCCCCCCTGTGGCGGGGGATGGGCTCAGCAGGAATCAGTTATTGGGGCTTTTGTTCTCTGGCGCCTTTCCCTGGCGGCTTTCTGCGTCTCTTCCACGAGTCAGAGCAGAAGAGACGGTTTCCAACCCTCTGCCTCCGAGCAGAGAGATCGCAGTTTGTTCTTCAGTGAGCTCTCCAGGCCACACTGTCTCCGTTTCTGTCCATGCTGCTATAAACTGCAACGGCCTGGGTTATGCGCCCCTCCGCGGCGCTCCCAATCCTGCCTCCAGGTTGGGGCACGTCTCTGCCCTTTGTGCTTCTAAAACCACCAGCCGCTCCCAGTTCGCAGGCGCGCGACCCCGCCCTCCGGGTTTCCGTCCCGGGGACTGCAGGTCGCAGGTGCGTCCCTGTGGCTCCGGGTTTCTGCCCCGGGGGCTGCGCTAAACTCCTTTCCCCTCCACTACCGGTCTGTGAGTGTGTGCCCCTCCCCAGCACGCGAGGCTGTCACTCACTGGCGGTGTAGGATCCCCACGGCCAGGCGCCCTCCCGCTGTCGTTTATCCTATGATATCTGCCCGCGGAATCACGGCTCCCCATTTCGTACCTCAAAACCAACTGCCCGCAATATTCTGTTTGTAGAGATCCAGATCTTCTTACATCTCAGGCTGGTTTCGTGGGTGCTCAGAGTGGTCTGGTAGATATCCAGCTCAATTCCGGGGACCAGTTGAAATAGGGTCCCCTACTCCTCTACCATCTTTCCTTCTGGAGACTAATAGATTTTCTAATGTTGATCTGTCCTTGAATTCCTGAAATAAATCCTAGTTAGAGATTCTATGTTGTTCTTTTAATGTGTTGTTGGTTCTATTTGGTAATAGTATTTTTAGGGGTGTGTGTGTGTGCGTGTGTTTGTGTAGGTATGTATACATATGCCTGTATATATATTTTTGTAAGTAAATTTGACTTATAGTTTACTTCTTTTTTCCATTATCTTGGTCATTTTTGATATCAGAATTATATTAGCCTTGTGAAATGGGTTCTTTAAAACTTTATAGAACTTTCTTAAGCCAACATTTGGAACTTTTTGTTAGAGTTGTATTTGCTAATTATTTCAATTTCTGTTCTTTTAAAAATAATTCAAGTAGTTTCTTAGAAAAATTATCTTTTTTTGGCTTCCACATTATTGGTGTAAGGTTATAAGTGGCATTATTTTATTAAAATTAGTCTCTTCTTTATCTGTAGTTATATTTAATTTTTCATTGCTGGTGTCATATATGTGTTCTCAAACCTTTTTTCCTTTTACCAGATTTGTCAAACATCTCTTAAAACTGGTCTTAGTTTTACTCGACAATTCTAGTTGTTCTAAACTTTCTAATTCATTGGTTTCCTTTGTTTATTTTGTTGTTCTTTTTCTAGCTTCTGAGTCTAATGTTCCAAAAATATTTATTCTAGACATTTCTTGTTTTAGGAAAAAACTTATTTAAGGATATAATTTTCTCCTGAGTAAGGTTTGGCTACATCCCATAGAATTTTCCATGTAGTGTTTCAACATATGTTAGTTTCCAAGTAATTTATAAGTAAGTTTTTATTTACTCCTTGACGTGAGAGTTATTTAGGAGAGTGAGGTTTTAGATTTAATTACATTTTAATCAGTAAGTCGGTCCTATAGGAGTTCTTCTTTTAGAAACTTATTGAGAAATTTTTTATGGCTTATTAAATGATATTTCTATATATTTTAAATGAATGTTCCATGGGCATTTGAAAGTAAAGTGACCTCTTTCCTTTTTAGAGAGATCATGATTTTCAATGAAGTAAGGCTTGTGATATGTATTATTCACATCTTTGTATATTTATTTTTTGTCATCTTGACATGACAAATTTTGGGAATGGTTTGTTAACCTTTCCCACTGTACCTATGGGTTTGGCATTTTTTTCTCCCTATTTCTAACACTTTTTTTTACTTTTTGGAGAAAGTATAGTAAAAAGGTTAAGAGCCCTGATGCTGGTTCATCTGCCTGGTTCGAATATCAGCCCCGCCCTCACAAGCTGACAGACTTTGACAGGTTGCCTCAACTGTAAAATCACATCACCTGCTTTATTGGGCTCTTGGGAAGATTATATAAATTACTGTGTGTAAAGAGCTTAGAACTGTGCCTGACATATTGTGAGAGCTCTGTTACTCTTTATTGTATCTGCTGCCATGATTATTGAGAGTAAAAAGTTTCATGGTTGCTATATATTTTGATGTAACTATTAGTTATTGATATAAAACAGCTTTCTTTGTCCCATATAGAACTTTTTGCCTTGAATTCTGTATGAGCTAATGTTAATATTATTGTAGTGCTTTCTTTTTGTTTGTATTTGTCTGGTCTGTCTTTGGGCATCTGCATATTTTCAACCTTTCTATTACTTTGTAGTATTATTCGTGTTTGATGTATCTCTTATAAACAGCATACAGTTGGAGCTTTCTTTAATTTCTTTAATTTTTAAAGATTTTCGGTTTGAAAGTTGTTATCTTTTAATAATGGAACTTAACCTATTAACAGTTGTTGGGATTACGGATATTACTGGTATTCCAGTCATCTTTATGTTTGCTTCTAGATTTCTTGTCAAGTTTGGATTGTTGTCCTGGGGGCCTTCTGGCGCTGGTAGCTAAGTTTAGATCTTTCTAGGCTGGTGTGGCTAGAAAAATGTCTGCTTCTCCTGCCTCAAAGCAGGAAAAACCAGAAGGTAGTCAGGGGACATAGCATCTGTGGTCACACTCCTTTTGGTATGGTATTTCAGATGATGTGAGTTTTCTTATAGGTGTCATTTAGTGAGTATGTCATAGAAGCCGGGTGCTTTTATAGCTATGGCAACATATCTCTGTCTCTGTCTCTTATCTCTGTCTCTGTCTCTATCTCTTCACTTAACTCTCACTACCACCCCATGATGCATTATCTTATTTATAGAGAGGGAAACTAATTAAAGAAAGTAGGGAGTGTTCTTGAGGAGTTAAGGAATACATGACTTATAATGTGTAAACTTAATCCCTTTCCCACTATCCATGCATGGGATATGGAGAGGCTAACACTTGGGTCCTGGATTGGCTTTCATTGAGTTTCCAACCGAACAGGCTGCCAGTGCTGCGGCCGACAGCAGGGCTTCTTATTCTGCTTCACCCATTTTTCATACTAGTTTAAGTTTCCACTCTACATTGATTGTTCTGGACTGGATAATCCAGAGACTAGTCGTTTTTTTCCCTGCTAGAGGAAGGAAAAGTGCTAGGTGCCACATCCTGTTTGTCTTTTTTTGGGAACTGGGTCTGATGTTGGTGGGAAGTGTGCTTGCTGGTTTCACAAGATCCTGGAAAAGAGAAGGCTCATGTTTTATCCATCCTTGTATCTTCAGTGTCCATAAGAATGCCTGGTCCATAGTAGGTGCTATTTCCTAAAATGACCTGAAAAGAGGGAAAGTTATTTGACATTAACATTTGAATTACGAGGTTTTCAAAGAAAGGACCATAGGATACAAATGTGTTCTCTTCAAATTATGCCTTCTATAACTTCTATACTGCTGTGTAAATGCAATAAGAATACAGTGTGTTTATAAGTCTTTCAAGAGCTTACTCTGGACAAAAGCAGTGCGTGCTTTCAGTAGGAGAAGGTCTGAGTTACCCCTGGAGGGTGGAATGACATTGACATATGAATGACTGTTTGCACTGGTGATGCAAGTGAGGACATCCAACTAATAAAAGTGCTCCTGAGCCAGCTGCTGGGGAGGCATACAGCCCTGATCTCACAGGGATTCCAGAGTTGAAAAGAAAAAAAAGGCTACCCAAACGAAAACTCCCAGCTTACATCAGGGAAATACTGCTGTAGAGCTTTAATGAGATCCCTAGGTGAATCGGTTTTTTTATATGGGCCTGTTTGACTTCCAAAGATATCTGGCTAGACCTTGATTGATTGTCAGGCTTTTTAAGTAGCATTGATTTTTACTGCTGCAACACTGAGATGATGAGGTCATTGTATTTTGCCACGTTATTGAAGTTCTTGTTAAAGCGACCTGGAGGTTATAAGCACATCTAGCCACTGGCTCCTTGCTTGTGCTAAGTTCGAGAGATGGGAAAGTTGAGGTAAGTAAAATGATAAAGGCAAAAAGATTCTCCTCTTGGATGAGGAGGGTATTTCAAAGTTTTATGAATTATAATAATACTTGGTAGCTATTAATCATAGATGATCATTTCTTTTCATTATTAGCTCTCATTTATCGAGTATGTAAGTACATAGGCCCAGGGACTGTCATAAGCATGAGCCTCTTATCCTGACTACGCTTCCATGAGGTAGGTGTTTTTATGTCCGCTGTGTAGACGAGGAAGCTGAGAGTCAGACAGGTAGGGTTGGTTCCTCCAGGTGAATTAGTCAATAGAAGAGCCAGGTTTTAGATCAAGTTGCATCTCACTCCAAAGCCCATGATTTTAAGTGCTGCTTTTCTATACGAAGGGCATGTGAGTAGTTAGAAATTCCCTTTGGGTAAGATCAGAGAGCAGAAGTTGAGGCTGCTGCCTAAGCGATGACCCCTCTCTTCCGTGTGGACCGAGATCCTGGGAAAAATGAAAATCACCCAGTGCCTCAGGACACACCAGCTTGACTTTCCCCTCTTGCACCAGGCGACCACCTGAACTTCCCTTCTGCTTGAGGAAGGCCATGGCTCTGAAGGGGCGTACAAGGGCTTTGCACATTTTGGGATTCCTCCAGCTATCATATATTGATCAGTGGCTGCCAGGAGCTTTAATCCGATTAGAGTCTGTAAAACTGGTTTCCATCTCTGGCGCCTGACTCAGGTTTCAGAGCAAGGGGAAAAAGTATGACATCATCCCTGTTTGCATCTGTGCTGGGTGGCTAATGAAATTACGTGATGGATTTGAGGACCATTAAAGTCAATGTTGATCCTTATTATTATTAAGAGTACTTTCAAATTTACTGCACCATGGGGCAGGCTCGAAAGCATCATTTTTCATAGGTGTGTTCATTGCTCTGGATTTTAGCGCACAACTCCGTGGGATGTGGAGAATGCTAGCAGCACAGAGAATCAATTCTAAAATCTGCAGGATGAAAGTGCATGTAGCTCTTTTGCTGGAGGGAGAAGGTTCTGGGATTTTTCCATAATGAGGCATCGCCATGACCTCGGATTGAAAAAGCCTAAAATGAGACAAGACATGTTTGTCAAAGAAATATGAAGTACCACTGTTGCTATTAGCATCAGCACTAGTATTTTTTTTAAAAAAGTTTAAATGGTTAGTGTGCAAAAAGAGTGCTCAGTTCGGGTCGCCAACAATTTACTGAACATAGATACTGAGCTAGCAGCAGAGATCCACCATACTAAGGGGAAAGACATGCCTGTTTCATTCATTGGTGTATCTCCAGGGCCCAGCTAAATGTCAGACATGCAGAAATTATTCTCTCTTCGAAACAAACCAACTACATATATTGTATAACATACATTCTGTAAAGTGAGTAGATCTTAACTGTACAGCTCACTGAATTTATACACACACACATGGCCACACTCAGCTATGGACATCACCCAAATTAAGATATAGAACATTTCCCATAGGCTAGAAGGCTCTCTTTTGCCCTCTGTTGTTCTCCCAACTGAGATAACCACTATTTTGACTTCTATAGCCACAGATTAGTTTTGTCTGTAACTAACAGACCTTATATAAGTTCATTTAAGTTGAATTTTCCTATCAATGGAATCATACACTATGTTATCTTTTCGTCTGGCTGCTTTTGCTTATCTCTGTGTCTGTGAGATTCATCCATGTTGCTGCAGGTAAGAGTACGTAAAACTAGTTTGTTCTTTTTTTTATTGCGGTGCAATACTCCATTGCATAACTATTTCACCATTTATTTATTCCTCTATGATGGATGTTTGAATTGTTTCCAATTTTTTGCTACTATAAACAAAGCCAATGTGAACATTCTTGTACATGTCTTTTGATTGACTTTTAGGCATATATGTAGAACTGGAACTGCTGGGTCATTTAAAATATTTTTGAGTTGTTGAAGGGAGCCATGGTCACTTATCCCATGTGTTCTGAGTGAAAAATAATTCAGTAATAGCAAAGAATTAAATTAGAATATATACAAACCACTCATTATTTACTTAATATAATGACAGTATGAACTTTAATGTGGTTTTAAGGTATAAAACGATGCCAAAAAAGTTGGTAATCTAGTAATTTTATTACATTAAGCTCAATATTATATTGCAAGTTATATAGTATAAATTCATAGTTAGCATACTAGTTCATTAAAAAAAATTGTTGAGAGCTCATTGTATGCCAAGCATGTTCTAGGTATTGAGGCTGTAGTCAAGAACTCATGGATAAGGGCGCCTGGGTGGCTCAGTTGGTTAAGCAACTGCCTTCGGCTCAGGTCATGATCCTGGAGTCCCTGGATCGAGTCCCGCATCGGGCTCCCTGCTCGGCAGGGAGTCTGCTTCTCCCTCTGACCCTCCCCCCTCTCATGTGCTCTCTCTCATTCTCTCTCTCTCAAAGAAATAAATAAAATCTTTAAAAAAAAAAAAAAAAAGAACTCATAGATAAGGAGAGGCTTCTGCCCTTAGGAAGTTTAAGTTCCAGTGGAGAAGATAGATAATATATACCAAACCAATAAATATGAGCTATCAAACATTGCCAGTGAAACATACAATGTGAACAAATTTTGGGGAGGATTACCAATAACATCTGCATTAGCAACACATTTATGGATGATTTGTATTTGAACTGCATTTATATATATATATACACACATATATATGTGTGTGTATATACACACACACAGACACACACATATATATAAAACCATTTATAAATGGTTATTGGAAAACTGGAGGCCACAAGTCCTATTCATGTGCCTAGGAATAATAAAATAATTATAGCGGGGGCACCTGGGTGGCTCAGTCGTTAAGCGTCTGCCTTCGGCTCAGGTCATGATCCCAGGGTCCTGGGATCAAGCCCCACATCGGGCTCCCTGCTCAGCGGGAAGCCTGCTTCTCCCTCTCCCACTCCCCCTTCCCTCTCTCACTCTGTCAAATAAATAAAAAATCTTAAAAAAAAAAATAATTATAGCTAATTATATGGTCTAAGTACTTTACATGGATTACCTCATTTAATCTTCTCAGTTCACAATGACGTAGGTACTATTCTACATTTTAATGGTGAGGAAACGGAGCCAAAAGGTTGCACAGCTTACACAAAGTGACACAGCTAGTGTGTGGTGATATTGAGACAAAAACCAGGCAATCTGACTTGAGAGCCCATACTCTCAGTGCCTACTCTACCCTATCCTTGTCCTCCGCATGGACAAATACGCATGACTATACACTGTAAGGTTATCCAATGACGTGTAATAAACTACACTGATAAAGATATTACACTAATGGTAATTTAGAAGGTAAAAGCAAAACTTGAATAGCAGTGATTGAAAACCATGCCCGATTGAAGGTCTCATCACTGATACATTATTCACAAATTGTCTTTCCTGAAGACTACTGAAATTCTGTCTCGTAGGCTCATGCCCAATACAAGTTTTGCAGTATTTCCAAGAGAGTGGCTGCCAGGCTTAACAGCATACTGAATTAAAGATTCAGTAAACTCTATTCATACATTCAACTTAGAAACTACTGCTAATTCACTCCGGAGGTTATTAGTAAGTAACATTCGGTTGTAGGTAAAAGTAAAAGCTAATGGGAAGTGTGTCATTTGCTCTCAGTCTGAAAGAAAGACTTGCATTTCTGGGTCTGTTGATGGCAATTGGAAGGGCTCTCTAGAGGACCGAGGTCTACTCTGAGAATCACTGACCAAAGCGAAAGAAAGTACACAAAGAACATTTCTACGCAACATGCTGAGTGCTATGGCTAGTGGTGTATGTTAGGCTTCAGTGGGGCCTAATAAATAGCTCCCCTGTTTCCCTCTAGAGTTCTGAAGCAATTAAGGGATAATCAAGAAATAAGATAGAGATAAAAATATCACTGTTGTTACCGATTAAACTGATAGTGGGAAACTCTGGAATGAGACAGATTTATGCCCCCAGGCCCAGGTGGCACTGGATAGACAGGTCTTTCCAGTAGTGACAGTGTGGCCCATATGGTGTCAGGAAAGCTGGAGGAATTACCTGTTCTTTGTGGGCAGTGTGTGTCCTGCTCCCACTCCAAGCTGCTCCATCTCCCACGGGAGGTGGAAGTGGGAGCAGAGAGAAGCCCACACTGTCATGATAGCAGAACTCCCTTACATGGAAGGGAGCATCGGACTTGGGGAAGAAGCTCTTCCTGTCCCCATAAAATACATTCGGTATATACACTACGGGGGTACCAAGAAAGGGTGCACCTAACCAGGAATAGGAGAAAGCACTCTCAGGAAGATAACTTGGGCTGAGTCTTGTAGGAAAACCAGGAGCTAGCAAGATGGAGGTTGGAAGGGATGATGCTTTAGATCAAGCTTCAGCCTGCAGACCAAATCTGGTCCGTTGCCTGGTTTTCGAAATAAGGATTTACTGAAACACGGCCACACCCATTCATTTGCCTATGCATTTGTGCTGTAATGGCACAGTCATGCAAGGACAGAGACCATACGGCCCCTAAAGCCTAAAATATTTACTACAGAGAAAGCGCGCCAACCTCTGCTTTAGGCAGTGGGGAATGGTCGGGGCAATGAAGGAGGATGGTGGTGTGCTGGGGACGTGGCGCTGGGCACTGTGAGTGGTTTGATGACCTTGGGACATGAAGCAGGAGGAGTGTGGAGGGGTGGGAGGACGGAGTAAACTGGTGAACGATACTCGATACTCCCATGTTCCGCAGGGCAGTGTCATAGCCGACCATGAGAAGAAGGCTGGAAGAAGTGATTACACAGAAGGATCCCTGGTTCTCTAGGACTTCACAGACTCTAGAGAGAGCAGGGATGCAGGCAGTCAGGTTAGCCGTGTCAGTTATATGCAGAAAAATGGGCAAGTATTTAACAAATAGAGACTTTAAATTCATAAAGAATTTGCATTCTGTACAAGCCAAAAGACACGTTAGAAGGAGCTGTGACAGTAACATGTTTAGAAAGGGTGAAATCGGTCATTTCTTTTTGAGGGGCTTGGGGGAGGGTTCAGAGAAGAGGCAAGCTAGACACAGGGAATGGGAAGGCTGGGTTAGGAGGGGGGCGAAGTGTCCTGTCCAGGGATGCAATTTAGGGTCAGAATGGAAGACTGATTAAAGCCAACCTGAGTCTCTTTGCCTGGGAGAATGAGTTGGGATGTAGAACTAGGAGAGGAGCTCTGCACAGAGAGGGGTCCAGATCTTGGGGTCCAATTTTTTCTTTTTGAAATAAGATGTTCTCCTCCACCCCCAGTTGTTAGGGTTAAGAAATTATTAATGTATGAGCATGCCTCTCTGTCCCTACTTTTTCTCCTTCCACACAGGATTATTTTTACTTTTTGGCTTCTGGGATTTGAGTTATGCTGCTTAGGATAATAGAAAAATGCTGAACTAGAAGGAATGGGAGGTCAGAGTTGAGAAGAAGTAAAAGTATGTGGGGAGGGGGTGGCAGAGTGACTGGAGAATATATCTGGGCAGGTAGGGGAAGGACGGGGAAAGATCATAGACAGTTTCTTGGGCAGGGCTTGAGGACAAGAAGATTTGGGGAGTTTAGAGAGACAAGGAAAGAATCCCTGGGGCTGCTCTGAGCAGCTGTAGAAGGTAAATAAAACGGTGGGGATGATGCATTGAAGGTGTGCTATCAATTCTAAAATAGGTTCCATCTATGTTTTTCAGCCGTCTCCATAAAGATTAAGACTGTTGCCACTTAATTCTTGGCTGCCAAACAGTTGTTTAAATATGTCACTGTGCAGACACTAGACCAAATAAGATTAATTCTTCTTCCTAAATAATTCTTTAAAAAATTTTTAGTTTCATTCATACAGCTTGATTAAAGTATAATTGACATACAATAAACTGTACATAACGTGGTCAATTTTGTGTGTTTTGACGTGTATATACCTGCGAGGCCATCACCATAATCAAGATGGTGAACATATCATCCCTCTCAAAAGTTTTCTCACATCCTTTTGTAATCCTTCCTATTCCACTGTCCGCAGGCAATGACTCATCTGCCTTCTGTCATATAGATTAGTTAGCATTTTCTAGAATTTTATGTAAATGGAATCATACAGTATCTACCCTCTTTTGGAGGAGAAAAGTTCTGGCTCCTTTCACTCAGATTAATTATTTTGAAATGTATTCTTGTTTTTGCATGTACTAATGTTCATTCTTTTTTACTGCTGAGTAGTACTCCATTTATATGGCTGTCCCACAGAGTGTTTACTTACCTGCTGATGGATATTTGAGTGGTTTCCAGTTTTTGGCTATTGCAGTGAAGCTGCTATAAACATTTGTGTTCGTGTCTTTGTATGGACATGCTTTTAGTTCCATTGGACAAATACTTAGAAATGTAATGGCTAGATCACACAGTAGGTATATGTTTACTTAAGAAACTGCTAAAATGTTTTCCAAAGCAATTGTACCATTTTACATTCCCACCAGAAGTGTATGAATAGTCCAGTTTCCCCACATCCTCCTTACCACTTGATATGCTCAGTCTTTTTAATTTTAGCTATTTAAATAAGTATGTAGTAGCATCTCATTATGGTTTAATTTTTCATTTCCTTAATGATTAGTGATGTTGAATATCTTTTCAGGTGCTTATTTGCCATCCGTATCTCTTTGGTGAAGGATTTGCTCAAATCTTTTGACCATTTTATACTGAGTTGTTTTAATTCCTATTGATTTTAAGAGTTATTTATGTATTTTTTATATTATATATTTATACAAGTTCTTTGTCAGATATTCGATTTATAAATATTTTCTTTCAGTCTATGGCCTGTCTTCTAATTACCCTAAGAGTGTATTTCAAAGAGCAGATGTTTTTAATTTTGAGGAAGTTCCATTTATCGATTTTCTTTTTCTTCTGTGGGTTGTGCTTTTGGTGTTATGTCTAAGGAATATCTATCTAACCCAAGACCACAAAGATTTTATCATACGTTTTCTTCTAGAAGTTTTATAGTTTTAGGTTTAGTTTCATATCGTTTTAGGTCTATGAACCATTCTGAGTTAACTATTGTATAAGTGTGAAGCATGGATTAAAGTTCTTCCCCTTCTTCTCCTTCTCCTCCTTCTTTGCATATTGCAATACAATTATTTCAGCACCATTTGTTGCAAAGATTATTCTTTTTCCTCTGAGTTACCTTTTCACCTTTTTCAGAAATCCATATATCTGTATGTCTTGCCTGGAATCTTTATTCTGTTCCATTGATCTATTTGTCTACCTTTACACCAATATCATAGCATCTTGATTACTGTGGCTTTATAATAAGTTTTGAGATGAGGTGTGGTTAGTCCTCCAACTTCAGGTTTTTTTTTTTGGGTCACGGTTCTTTTGGCTCTTCTGTCCTTTGTATTTTCATCTGAATTTTAAAATCAGTTGGCTACTTTTTTGGTTTTCGATTGGAGGTGCATTGACTCTCTAGATCAATTAGGAGAGAATTAGCATCTTAACAATATTGAGTCTTCCAACTCATGAATATGATTTTAATTAGGTCTTTTGAAACTGGACTCAGCAATGTTCTGTCAATTTATCACATTACATTTAGGAGCTTTTTTTTTTTATGTGAGTAACTTTTAATGAGCAAAATGAACAGGCACATGTCCACAGGTGAAAGATAAACTACAGAATTGGTCTGAAGTTGGCTTTTTAAAAAGATTTTATTTTTAAGTAATCTTTACACCTAACAGGGGGCTTGGAATTACATCCCTTGAGATCAAGAGTCACATGCTCTCCCAACTGAGCCAGTCAGGTGCCCCTGAAGTTGGCTTTTTAGGATGGTTATGGATGTTCTCCATGTGCTCTGGGAAAGGCTCTGTGGTGCTTCTTCCAAAACATATGGTCTTTTGTAGAGAATGGGCCGGAGTAAAATCATAATGAGTGATTAGTCCCAGACAGGGGTCAGGGGAAGTACATTCAAGGTACTCTGTTGTAGGTAAGAATAATGAGGATTTGAATAGACAAGAAAAGTATGTCCAAAGCCATTGCTCACATACCAGATGGAGGTAGATCTGCAGGAGATGGCATGCCACCCTTGCAAATGGTCATAGGAATGAGTGAGGGAAAAGACTTCTACATGACAGCAGTGTTTCTTGTCTCCTATGATGAGAACATTTTTCTGAACCAACCCTGAGGGAAAGGGCTGAAGTGGGAAGAGTGTTGGCTATTTCTACATGATAGCAAATATCTAGATGATAGCTGGATATTTTAGCATTTGGAAGTTTATTTCCTTTCCTGCATTACTGCTATCAGGTGGATTAGATAAATGGTGGAGGTGAATTTGTCTGGTTTTAGGTGCTTCTTTCTTTCTTTCTTTTTTTTTTTAAGATTTTATTTATTTATTTGAGAGAGAGAGAGAGAGTGAGAGAGAGAGCCCAAGAGGGGGTAGGGTCAGAGGGAGAAGCAGACTCCCTGCTGAGCAGGGAGCCCGATGTGGGACTTGATCCCAGGACTCCGGGATCATGACCTGAGCCGAAGGCAGTCACTTAACCAACTGAGCCACCCAGGCACCCTAGGTGCTTATTTCATGTCACAGGCACAGTTGCTGTAAAATAAAAAACAGCTTGTAGATTGGTTCTGGCAAAAGGAGGATTGAAACGAGTCAAATAGAACTCGAGTGTATTTTTTTGTGGGAGTTTGACGATATTGTCTGCAGTGAGAAGTAACTGTGGCATGGGAAAGGAGTTGTACAGATAAGGCCTACATCAAGTTGATCTGGGCACTCAATTTTAAATAAGACTTGGTGGGACTGACCAAATGATTGGTGTTCTATATCTGTTCTCTAGAGTCCCTTTGTGCCAAGGGGATTCTTTGGGGATACTGTAAGGGCAAAGAGGATGGGTAAGCCAAGTGGGCAGAGATTAGACTCTCCATCTTCCTCCATCCTACCCCTAACTTCCCCATTCAACCAAAGAACATTCTCCTCCTTTTAGAAAAAAAAGCCTGCAGGGCGCCTGGGTGGCTTCGGTTAAGCAACTGCCTTTGGCTCAGGTCATGATCCTGGAGTCCTGGGATCGAGTCCCGCATCGGGCTCCCTGCTCGGCAGGGAATTTGCTTCTCCCTCTGACCCTTCCCCGTCTCATGCTCTCTCTCTGTCTCATTTTTTCTCTCTCAAATAAATAAAAGAAAGAAAGAAAGAAAGAAAAAAAGTCTGTATTATGTATTACGATTCCACGTCAAAAGTTGTTTTCTAAAGGTATGTGTGTATGTGTGTGTGTCTGAAAACCACTGGAGTAGACTAGATCAGTGACAATGATCAATGATGAATGCCTTCCTCAGAAATAAGGAGAAAAATGCCACAGAAAACGTGTGCTCTTTTTTTTTTTTTTAATATTTTATTTATTTATTTGACAGAGAGATAGAACCAGACAGATCCTGATGCAGGACTCCGTCCCAGGACCCTGGGATCATGACCTGAGCCGAAGGCAGACGTGTAACTGACTGAGTCACCCAGGTGCCCTAAAACGTGTGCTGTTTGCCAAAATTGAAGGGAGTCATTCCTTTCCTCATGGGAGGTTCTGCTAATGTGATAAGTTATTGATAGCCCAATGTTAGGGTTGCCATATATTGCATGGGACATACCTATGCTAAAAATTATTCCCTGTTTACCTGAAATGTAAATTTAATTGAATACCCTGTATTTTTATTTTCTAAATCTGGCAGTCGTAATCAATGCATACTTCATCACAAAGTAGTGAATGGATCCAATGTAATGATTTTCTTAAAGACCAAAAAATTCTTACATCTTGGCTACATACATCATAATACATTAATCCTTTGGCCTGCCATGCACAGCTTTCCCGGCAGCCAGAAGTTTTTCCTTGCTGGAATATGGATAAGGGAACAGGTGTCGTCAGTGTTTTTAGGACAGAAGGGCCTCACTCTCCCCCAGGACATTGAAGACAAATTCATCCAAATTCTGCCATTGAACTGATTTTTCCATTTTTTGGTTTTTGTTCTTAAGTATCTTTCCATCTTTGAAATTTCAAGTTGCAATTTTTAATCAGAATATCGAAGGTGTCTTGTAGTATTTAATCAATATCATATGCTTTTTCCTCAGTGAGATAACTTTAAAAATTATTTCTGTTGTCTTTGTCACTTTTTCTTTGCAAACCTCGGTTCATTTAGCATGTTATCTTGCCAAGAACTTGGTTAATGTTGCTAAAAACAGTTTGCTCTGCTTCTTTATCCTTGCGTTCTCTTAAATGGCCATTAGAGAGAGATCTGAGCTTATCAGAGAACCCCCTGGATAGCTGCACTGGCATCTTAGATGTCTTTTGCTTATCTTTCTCATTTAAATATCATTACAATAAATACCATTATGAGAAAGCTTTGTAGACAATAAAATTAAATCCATGTTTTGGATGCTTCATTATATGAATGGTTAATAGCTACTTTTCAGTATGCAGTAAGTACTGTACGTTTATTATCACATTCAATTCTCATAACCCTATCAGATAGGTGTTATATCTTTATTTTCTAGAAGTGGAGATTAAGACACAGAGAAACAAAGCAACTTGCCCTAGGTCACACAGCTGGAAATTTGTAGAGCTAGGATATGGACCTGTATCTCTGTCTAATTTCAAAATGATTACTTATGGTTGTATTATACTCTGCATACTGGGCTTTGTTGTTCTGGCTTTAGTCAATTATGTGCAATAATAATTTGATAGCGTGACTGTCCAGATTACAGTCACTCAAATAATAAGAGAAATTGATTGTGTACTTCCTGCTTTGTGAATGAGAAAAGTTAGCTGAGCTCTTCCTAGTAGGTTTGTTCTTCCAGTAGAAGTGGTTTTTCTTCAGTAATTCATATTCTTTGCCTAGAAGAACTAGCCATCTAATTGGGTGCCATCACCCATTCCAAATAATTAATTACAAAAAACCGCATATGACAAAAGCCCAGCAATCTAATGAGTGAAAAGGGGGTATATATGTGTTTGTGCATTCCTGACATTTCTTTCCCCTGCTGGGTTTAATTCCCTTTGCTTGTGGATTTGTTAAGCGGAAGCTGGATGTTGGCATTCTTTCTTCTCCCGATCCCTCAACCTGGAACCTGGTTTCTAGCAATGTGTTAATTTTAGCACCAATTTAGTTAATTAAAATAATTGGCAAGTTCCTTGAGTTCATCACAATGGGAGTGTACCTATTTTTAACTGTCTAAAACTTAATGTGGTGGGGCTATTTTTACTCAGAAAATAATTCTTCCTAAGTTATTTCTGAATTTTTTTCTCCATAAAGGAGATCCATTTAACCATTTCTGATTCATAGTGAAGAGGAGGTCTCTGAGAAATGAAATAATCTGTAAGGGCTTTCCCAGAAAGGCTTCAACTGAGTGTCAGGGCCTGCTGCAGTCATTCTGTCCTTGGCAACAAAAATGGTTCAACCTGTAACATCTGTAGCTCTCAGCCCTGCATTCCACTTTAGCCAGTCGTTGCCCTTTATAGCATGAAGGGCATAATTATCACGACTCAGCACATGAGCAGACTCTGTCCCTCTTCAGGATGCGCCCCTCATGAGAAAGTTCGCTCAACTGCTGACTTGGTTTGCCTCTACCTCTCTCCTTGTACACACTCCACGCCGGGACGGCCTAGTCAGCGATGTCTAGGAAAGACCCACGAGGTGTCCCGCCTCTCCTACTCAGCCATCACACAGTGACAGGGCTCCTTGTTCTCTGGGGTGCTTTCTTTGACCCCTTCACCATTCTTCTTGCTGGAGTGGCTTCTTTAAAAGGCCTCTGGTTGCTGAGGTTGGTGAACAGGCTGCTGCTTCCCTAAGCAGGAAGGAGAGGCTCATTGACATTCTACCAGTGAATTGTCCTTCAGTTGTTGAAGGAGAGTAAGAGACGCTATCTGTGGAGAGTCTAAGTGAAAGTGTAAATGTGATGTTTAGAAAGGGCAACGCAATGTTTGAACTTGGACTCAGTCCTGGGTACTCTTCTCTGTCTGTCCTACCATCTTGTCCTATGACTCAAAATGCCACCTCAGTGCAGATGACCCCCATTCTCTTCTGAACTCCACACCTGAGTCCAGCTGCCTGCAGGACATCCCACTTCTATTTGTTAGAGGCACATCTCTACTGGCATTTCAAAAAGACTCTTGACTTTTCTCTCCAGAGCTGTTCTTCTCTCATTCTTCTTTCTTGGTAAATGTCTACTTCTACTTTCAGTTACTTAGCCCAGAAACCTGGGCCTCAACTGTAGGTTCCTTCTTTTTCTCACATTTCACATCCAATCAATCCTCAAATCCTGTCAGCGGTACTGTCACAATATGTTCGGAATCTGACCGCTTTTCATTGCCTCATGTCTATCACGCTAATCCAAACTGCTTTTCATTGCCTCATGTCTATCACGCTAATCCAAACTGCTCCCCCTCTTTCCTAGATGATTCTACTAGCTCCCTCCTTGCTTCTTCCCTTGCTCTGCCAAGTCTCTTCTCCACATACTAGCTGTACTGATAGTTTAAAAACATAGATTATAGTCCTCTTCTGTTGAAGCCCTTCAGTAATTTTCCATCTTAAAACACTACATGAAGTGCTTCCCAACCCCCAAATCTGTCATCTCATTGCCAGCCTCTTGACCCTTGTTCCCCCTCCAGGGCACTCACGACAGCCTTCTCCCCTGGAATGTGCCAAGGAACGCTGCTCTGCTTCCCGCATCTGCTTGGAACACTTGCTGTAGGGACCCACGTGACT